>NC_134359.1:245708251-245793251 GCF_048569485.1 Anomaloglossus baeobatrachus
AGATCAAGTGAGTTTTATTGTTCTCAAATGTCCCTGATGGACAAGGCAGAAGAGCAAGAGTCAGTGCCCCGATCTGTAGACCCTCATTGTAATGCCGGCCTAGGCGCTAACAGCACATGTACAAAATAACTGGGGCATCTACACATTAGACCTATATTTATGACCTCCTTCTTAGATCCATAGACATTAAGATGGAGCTTTGGCCCCTAAGCAGCTATAACATCTTCAATTCTTCCTTGATGACTTTCTAGAATATTTTGGAAGATGACGGAATTTCTGCCGATGCATCTTGAAGAGCATTCGTGAGGTCAGACACGTACAGGAGGGCCAAGTTCATAGTCTCCATTCTGTTTCATCCCAAAGGTGTTGGATGGGGTTGATGTCCAGGCTCTAAGCGGCGGCTGGAGCCCTTTTGCCCGCAGGCTCTGGCCCTTGGAACTCTAGCTGTGGCGGTAGCTGTATTTCCTTTTGCTGGTCGGACGGTTGCCTTCAATCAGGTCTTGGCTGTTAGGAAAACCCTGGGGTTCCGGTCACTGACGGATTTGACCTCTAACGGCAACTCCTGGTAAGCCTGGTCGGGGTCCACAGGCCCTGCCTGTGTGTGCTGGCTTCACTTCGCTTCCCGGTTCGGTACCGGCGGGCCACCGCCCGTCCCCGGTCCTACGGTTCCGCATTGATTCGCCTCTCCTGCAGACGGCCACCACCGTCTGCCAACCTTGCTATTAGTGCCCGGGCCACACACCCAGATACGGTCAGTTTACTCCTCCACTTCTACTTCACTCCTTTCACTTGCACTTCCCTAACTGATCTGACTTCCTTTTCCCGCCTCCAGGACTGTGAACTCCTCAGTGGGTGGGGCCAACAACCTGGCTCCACCCCACCTGGTGTGGACATCAGCCCCTGGAGGGCGGCAACAAGGATTTTGTGTCTGGCTGATTTGCCTGTCTCAGGGTGGGGTTGTGTGTTGCGTACCTGTGACGACCTGGCTAGTCCAGGGCGCCACATATCCATAAAAAGTGTCATTTACAGTTTGCCACAAGCCACCTGGGAGACACAACAAACATGTGGAAGAAGGTGTTCTGGTCAGATGAAACCAAAATCGAACTTTTTGGGCACAATGTCAAATAATATGTTTGGCGTAAAAGCAACACAGCTCATCACCCTGAACACACCATCCCCACTGTCAAACATGGTGGTGGCAGCATCATGGTTTGGGCCTGCTTTTCTTCAGCAGGGACAGGGAAGATGGTTAAAATTGATGGGGAGATGGATGGAGCCAAATACAGGACCATTCTTGAAGAAAACCTGTTGGAGTCTGCAAAAGACCTGAGACTGGGACGGAGATTTGACTTCCAGCAAGAGAATGATCCCAAACATAAAGCAAAATCTACAATGAAATGGTTCACAAGTAAACATATCCAGGTGTTAGAATGGCCAAGTCACAGTCCAGACCTGAATCCAATCGAGAATCTGTGGAAAGAGCTGAAAACTGCTGTTCACAAACGCTCTCCATCCAACCTCACTCAGCTCCAGCTGTTTACAAAGGAAGAATGGGCAAGAATTTCAGTCTCTCGATGTGCAAAACTGATAGAGACATACCCCAAGAAACTTACAGCTGTAATCGCTCAAAAGGTGGCGCTACAAAGTATTAACATAAAGGGGACGAATAATATTGGACGCCCCAATTTTCAGTTTATTATTTTTTATAAAAGTTTAAAATAAGGAATAAATTTTGTTCAACTTCACAATTGTGTCCCACTTGTTGTTGATTCTTCACCATAACATTAAAAATTTTTATCTTTATGTTTGAAGCCTGAAATGTGGGAAAAGGTTGAAAAATTCAAGGGGGCCAAATACTTTTGCAAGGCACTGTATATAGCAGGATGGGGACATATATACCAGGAAGTAGCACATATTTAGTAGAAAGTAGCCCAGGATGGGGTATATTAGAACAAGACATTACTACACAATGGGGGGAAACAGCAACTTGTATATCTTTATAGGATTTAGAACGCTAAATGTAAACATATATATAAATCTGACCAACATGCGGGAATGGAGGGCCAGGTCCATCGAACGTTCGTTCCGCAACTGGGTAGAAGCATCTATAATAAAGAAAACAAATGTTACCGTTTAATGGCTATCAGCTATCTTTTACAACCGGTTAATGTTTCATTACGAGGAGAGAACAGGGTGGTCAGCAGGACGTGTTTGGGGGGTTGTTGTTATCCCTGGAGGGGGGATTGTAGACCGTGCACTTTGCACTTTGAGAACAGGTGACAAGGAACGGGAAAGAAAGAGGTAAAGACAAGCAAATAGCAAATTCTGACCAATTCTGGAGCCATCTACACAAGAGGACAATACGCAAAATATGAGCCAGATCTTATCATGTGCTTAAGCCAAAAAGGGTCTGTTACTTATAAAACCTTGTAAATCTAGGAAACCTTTCTCCAAACCTTTAGCGCACACGTGAAATCCTAGCCTGTGCTATTAGGAAGTATTACGTGAAGACCCACCCCATATGCTCCCATCCATCAGCGGCCGTGACGCAGAGCTGCGTACAGTGTGAACCTCCCCGGATCTTAACACCACAGTTATGTACATTATGCGCTTTCTGACGAATATACCTCTCATGTAACATATAACGGCATCACAGACCTGAGACAAGGTCAAAGGTGGCAGGCAAAGGTCAGATTCTGACTTCAGTCTCATTTCCAAGTCCAGATGCAGAGGTCAGGTGCTTTTTTATGATGCTTGCTTCAAATGTCAACATATTACCCATGCTGTAAATATCTACCCGGCTTATATATCTTTCCCTGACACAGCAACAAACTAAACTGGAACATTTTTAATAAAGAAACATTATGTTGGGAGAATTGCTAAAAAAAAAAAAAAATCCTAATTTTTAACCTCTGAAATATGGAACAAACTATATCAACCACAGTGAGTGGCGTAACTACAGTCTGATGTGCAAAATCCTATACCCTCTTCATAATGTAACAATGTCCCCCATCCTGTACTAATGTCACCCATCCTTGGCCCCTTCCTTCACCCGAGGCCACCTATGGCAATAATGCCCCCCATTCTGATCTCTTTGCAGTAATAATGTCCAATATTTGGTGCCTTTTCCTGTAAGAATGTTCCCCATCCTGGGCCCCTCTAATAATACTGTTCAAGATCCTGGGCCCCTTCCTGGTATAATGTCTTCCATCCTGGCCCCTTCCTGTAATAATGTCCCCATCCTGGCCCCTTCTTTGTTATAATATTCCCCATCCTGGCCCCATCTTGGTATAGCATCCTCCATCTTGACCCCTTCCTTCAATAATATCTCCATCCTGGCCCCTTCCTGGTATAATGTCTTCCATCCTGGCTCCTTCCTGTAATAATGTCCCCATCCTGGCCCCTTCTTTGTTATAATATTCCCCATCCTGGCCCCATCTTGGTATAGCATCCTCCATCTTGACCCCTTCCTTCAATAATATCTCCATCCTGGCCCCTTCCTGGTATAATGTCTTCCATCCTGGCTCCTTCCTGTAATAATGTCCCCATCCTGGCCCCTTCTTTGTTATAATATTCCCCATCCTGGCCCCATCTTGGTATAGCATCCTCCATCTTGACCCCTTCCTTCAATAATATCTCCATCCTGGCCCCTTCCTGGTATAATGTCTTCCATCCTGGTGCCTTCCTGTAATAATGTCCCTATCCTGGCCCCTTTTGTTGTTATAATATTCCCAATCCTGATTCCCTTCCTGCTATAATTTACCCTATCTTGAGAAGCTTCATGTATTAATATCCCCCATCCTGGTGTAATGTCCCCATCCTGGCCCCCTCCAGTAATATATGTCCCCCATCCTGGGCCCCCTCAGGTAATAAGGTTCCCCATACTGGGCCTCTTCCTAGAACAATGTCTCCCTTCCTGGGCACATCCTATAATAATGTTCCCCGCTCCTTCCTCTGCTTGCACAATGTGTGTCATCCTCTTCTATAGCAGACGCAGAAGCCGGCAGCTGACTTTGCTGGGCCTGCTATAGGCGACGCATGACGTCCCTGCTGTGTGCCGCCCGTAACTGGCACACTGACGTCAGCTGCTGGTCTCTGGTTGGCCAGCAGGGTGTATAGCATTGCAGGGACATAGTAGGTCTCTGCACCGCAAAACAGTTTAGCTGAATGTGCATCCTTCCATGAAACACTGGAGCTGCCGGCAAGTCACAAAGGGCCGGAGAATGACCGGAGCAATGGTGAAAACAGATGAAGGTGGCGGGAGATGAGTATTAGATAGAGGGACTGGGCGCTTACATTAAAGGGAACCTGTCACCACTTTTTCGGCCTATAAGCTGCGGCCACCACCACCGGGCTCTTATATACAGCATTCTAACATACTGTGTATAAGAGCCCAGGCCGCTGTGTAGAATGTAAAAAACACTTTATAATACTTACCTAACGGTCGCGCGGTTGGCCATATGGGCGTCTCCATTCTCCGGTGCTGGTGCCTCCTCTTTCGGCCATCTTCGTCCTCTTTCTGAAGCCTGTGTGCATGACACGGCTACGTCATACACACTCTCCGGTCCTGCGCAGGCGCACTACAATACTTTGATCTGTCCTGCTCAGGACCTGAATGCCAGCGAGTGTGGATGACGTTGGACACATTATGCACCGCAGCTTCAGAAGTTGGAGGACAAAGATGGCTGAAAGAGGCGGCGCCGGCACCGGACAACGGAGACGCCCATATGGCCAACCGCACGACCGTTAGGTAAGTATTATAAAGTGTTTTTCATGTTCTCACAGCCGCCTGGACTCTTACATGCAGCATGTTAGAATGCTGTATATAAGAGCCCGATGGTGGTGGCCGCAGCTTATACGCCAAAAAAGTGGTGACAGGTTCCCTTTAAGGGTATGTGCGCCTGCTGAGTTTTTGGTGCAGAATCTGCACCTTGTGGCAGAAAGATGCACAAACAAACACATGCGTTTTTGTGCCATGGGTTTTTAGTGATATCAATGGCTAGAGGAATTACAAAATGTAGGAAAAAAACCACCAACAATTGACATGCTGCTTTTTCTATTTGCATCCAAAACTGCAGATAAAATAAGGCTCCACTCCAATGCTGAAATAAATTAAAAAAACGCCGGCGTGCCACTTTTCAACAATGTGTTTAGTCTCCAATACTAGACCACAGCATTGGCAGGTAAGTCTATGTTCACGCATCAGTTTTTTTCCATCAGGCACAATCCGGAAAAAAACGGATAAAATGGATTTGGCGCCGGATCAGTTTTATCCCCATTGATTTGTATTAGCGCTGGATTGTGCCTGATGGCCTTGCGTTGCATCCGGCTTTTGACGGATCTGGCGTAATTACTCAATGCGGCGGCCGGATGGAAGGTCTCATTGAACGTTTTTGGTCTCTGAAAAAAAATGTAACGCACCGGATCCGGCGCGATACGGCGTGATGTACAATAGAAGCCTTTCAACACCGGATCCGGCGCGATGCGGCAAAAAAACACGGATGCGTCCGCCGGATCCGTTTTTAAACAGCATGCTCCAATTAAGGCTGCTTTCACACATCCGGTTTGAGCACTGTGGCTCAATCCGGCTGTAAAACCTATGCAACGGATGCAGCGAAAAAACCGCATCCTTTGCATAAGTTTTTACATGCGGCCCGTCCGTTTTTTTCCGGTTGCGGCACGCTACTGAGCATGCACAGTGGAAAAAACCGCATGCGGTTTTTGCCGCAGCCGGCATTCATAGGCATGCACTGGAAAATGTCCCGCATCGGCTGGATGAGGCGCGATGCGTTTTTTTTTTGCCGGACAAAAAAACGTGCCAGGCAACGTTTGATCCGGCCGCCGCATCGGCTAAATATGCCGCATGCGGCAAAAACGGGACCGAATGCAAGGCCATGCGGCACAACCCGGCACTAATAAAAGTCTATGCAGGAAAAAACGGAACCGGCAGCAAAAAAAAAAACGGTTTCGTTTTTTCAGCAAAGAGCCGGATTGTGCCGCACAGCAAAAAGCGGATGTGTGAAAGCAGCCTTATTGAAATAACGGATCCAGCAAAAAAAAAAAACGAACGACACGGATGCAAAAAAACGGATGCGCTGGATCCGGTTTTTGACGGATCAGGTATTAAAAAAAGGATCAGGCGCATCCGTTTTTGCATATTCTGCGCCGGATCCGTTGCATCAGGCACACTGATGTGTGAACGTAATGTAAATATTTTGAATAACAATCATGTTGCATTGTTGTTTGTTTTTACAACCTCTTTGCAATATCACCCATTAATTAAAGACTGAGACAACCCCATTAAATATGAGGTGCTTATGATGATCCCTGCTTGTCATATTCTTGTGTGTGAGGGGTGATGTCCCCGGGCTGCAGGATGAGATGTATACAGCAGTGACCGGAGGAAGCGCAGCACAGTCACTGCCTCGGAGGATGATTGACATGGAACGTTGGGCGGCGATAGAACGTTGGGCGGCGATAGATCGTTGGGCGGCGATAGAACGTTGGGCGGCGATAGATCGTTGGGCGGCGATAGAACGTTGGGCGGCGATAGAACGTTGGGCGGCGATAGAACGTTGGGCGGCCAGTGGGCGTGGCCTGGGCGGAGTCAGCAGCTGAGTGGCAGTAGAGCCTAGGACCTTCCTGTGCTGTGCTGCTGTAGGGGCTTATGTGAGACCACAGAGCAGGAGAGAGCACGCTGCTGACAGCCTCGTGGGCTCATTCATTAGGTACCAGTTTGTTTTGCAGTCTCCAGATCCTGCCTCCTCCAGGCTGTGCAGGAATCTCCAGGGTGTGTGCCATCTGTGCAAGGTAAGGAAGGAGCACTGTCTTATTATGTGCACTTCTGCTTGGCCTTAGCCTCATTCCAAATGCATGTGCCACACAAAGCTGTTTACCACTGGATTATGCTGGCAGGTGACAGATTGCATGGCATAGCCATATGTGCAGAGATCTGTATACAGTGGATCTTTATCATATATAATAAGGTTCTGCATATAGATCTGTTATTTTGCACAATGCAATCAGTAATAACAAATGTATCAAAACAATCTGCATGTACCATGTAACATAATGGTGACCTGTAAATAAACCCACTATACTCTGCAGGCCATAGGCGTGTTATTGTTTTTTTCCTGTGCCTATAGACCGGTCAATATTTCCTTTTATGGCCAGGACGAGCTGCAGAGAACAGCAAGGATTATTCATTTCTCCATTTTTTTTCTTCCATTTCTAGATTTTAATGATATTTTCCATTTCTTTTTCCGCCCTGGCTCGGTGCATGGGCTGCAGCAGTGTGTTGTTATTTTTCCTCTTGTGCTGCTGCTGGTGCCATGATTCCTGATGATGGACGGGCACATGGCACAACAGAAACAAGCATCAGCACAATTCGGTGACCGTCTTCGGTTAACTCTTGCTCTACCGGATGAAAAGACGTAACAAGAAGGCGATAAATATTTATATTCTTCATTATAGTTTTAAGCAAATTGAGGCTTTCATTTGATTTTCCGTATTTTACGTTTGTGGAAACGCCATTATACATCTATTTTTTTTTTTTTTTTTTTTAACGAGTGCATTTTTTTTTTATCATACATCCTTTTCTATCTGGAAAAGTTTGGTTTTGCATTAAAAAAAACCCTGACACTTCAGCTATGTGCGCACGCAGCGTATTTTTGACGCTGCGTTTTTGGCCGCATTTTGCTGCGTTTTTGATCACTGCCTTTTGCTGTGTTTTTCCAATGCATTGCATGGGTGAAAAACGCAGGAAAGAATTGACATGTCCATTTTTTTTTTTTTAGCTCAAAAACGCAGCTAAAAAAAAGTTGTGTTCGGACAGCAAAAATGAAAAGTCATAGACTTTGCTGTGGAAGCAAAATCATACAGTTATGAGCCCAAAAACGCACCCGATAAACGCGCAAAAACACCGCGAAAAACGCTCAGTGCGCACATAGCTTTAGCTTCCTGTGTTTGGGGGGGACAAAAAGCACCAAGAACACAAAAAAACAGCACCATATTGCTACGTGCAGAAAAATTGCATTTTTTTCTGCAGGTGTCTGCACCAAAATACGCAAAGCAGTCGTCTCTGATTCTTGCGTTTTTTTCCTTATTTTTTTTTTATGTTTTTAAACTCTAGGACTAAGGCCACATGCACACATTGCAGATTTGATTGCAGAAATTTCTGCACCATATCTGCTTCTCTTGGCAGGAAAAATGCAGCTGCAAAATCGTGCGTTTTGCTGCTTTTTTATACGTTTTTTGTTTTTTTTTTTTTTATTGCTTTTAATTGGGAAAACACAGAAAAAATGCAGAAAGAATTGGCATTCTGTAGATTTTTCTATTGCCCGGAAATAATCCTGCGCGTGTGCGCAACGCATCAGAATTCTCATTGACCCTGCTGGCATAAGGATTTCATTGCAGATTTGTGAACATCTACAAGCGAAAATGCAACGTGTGCACACAGCCTTAAAATCGCAATTACGTTTTTCATGCACCATAGCCTAATGTTCACATGTTTTGTTTTTGCAGTGTGCCCTTATGTGTGAATTTTGCCAAATTTTTCTTCGTACTTATTTCTTGTTTTTTTTTGTTTTTTTTTTTTTCTATCTAGTTTTTATATAAATCCCATAATATTGATATTTTTACAAGGTTGTTTTTTTTCCCCATTTCACATTTTCATACTCTTTCTCCCATATAGAAGCCTAAGGGTACTTTCACACTTGCGTTATTTTCCTTCCGTTACAATCCGCCCTTTTGGGAAACAGCGGAATCCGTTAACGGATTCTGCTGTTTCCCATAGACTTGTATGGTTGACGGATTGTACCAAAAGGAGCTGCGTTGCTTCCGCTGGGCGACGCTCCGTTGCTTCCGCCCAGCGGGAGGAACGCAGCATGTAACGTTATTTTGAGCAGCGGAATCCTCTGGATTTCACTGCGCATGCTCTTTTTTTTTTTTTTTTTTAAATCAAACTTTATTTTGGCTCGCGGTGGCCGAACGTTCAGCTGAGCGCCCGGCCGTCGGCAAGCGACAGCGCTCAGCTGAATGACCGGCCACCAGCATGCCCGGGCGCCGGCAAGTGACAGCGATCAGCTGATCACCCGGCGGCCGGCTGCAGGGAGCGATCAGCTGATCACCCGGCGGCCGGGAGCGATCAGCTGATCACCCGGCAGCCGGCTGCAGGGAGCGATCAGCTGATCACCCGGCGGCCGGGAGCGATCAGCTGATCACCCGGCGGGCGGGAGCGATCAGCTGATCACCCGGCGGCCGGCTACTGGGAGCAATCAGCTGATCACCCAGCGGCCGGCTGCAGGGAACGATCAGCTGATCGTTCACTATAGTCTGCCGCTGGTAAAACCGGGAAAAAAAAAAAAAAAAAAATCAAAACGAATTGCGTTGTTTTGCAGCATCCGTTGCATCCGTTGTGTCACTATATGCAACACATCCGTTGCATCCGTTACACAACGCAATGCAACGGATACCGTTCAACGCAAGTGTGAAAGTAGCCTAAGGGAAAACATGTTAAAAAGCGACACAACCCCTGTAAGTTTCTGATTGTGAGGCCGCGGTGTTTGGAGAGTCTTCCCGCATTGCTCGCCCCTCTACAAGTAGAAGAGGGGAGAGGTTTTCTATCTTGTGTTCTCCGTTATAATCAGCTCATGAACACTCAGATAATAGGCATTTATTATCGACCTTCTAGTACAAAACATTGTAAAGGCCTGAAGAGAGGAGGAAAAATATGCGTGTGTGTGTGTGTATGTATATATGTATGTATGTATATACGTGTGTATGTATATACGTGTGTGTGTGTGTGTGTGTATACATATGTATGTTTATGTATGTGTGTAAGTATGTGTGTATGTATATATGTGTATGTATGGGTGTATATCTGTTTATGTGTGTATGTATATACAGTATGTGTGTATGTATGTGTATATATGTATGTATATCTGTGTATGTATGTGTGTATGTATATACAGTATGTATGTATGTGTGTATATATGTGTGTATGTATGTGTATATATGTGTGTATGTATATACAGTATGTATGTGTGTATGTATGTGTACAGTATATAATTTGTAGAGTTTGTATTTATGGCTTATAAAAGTTGGGGCCGTAAACGATTTTGCACTGACACCATGCAGCTCTACACGCCCACCTATCACATGCTGAGTGAATAGCTTTCTGGGAAAATTGCCAAGGAATGACTGCGTTATTTTCTAGGTAGTTCTTAAAGTGCACCCATCAATTTAATATATTAAAAGCATGTGCTTGTAGCAATGGTTTACATAGTTTATTTACCCTAAGGGCTTCCCCCAATTGGAGGTGCAACATACATTTGATACCTGTATTGATGTGAATATATCCTGTGAGGTCTGCCAGCACTATGTGTACTGGCACTTCCTTTACCTTAGTCTTTAGATATGAGAGCCCGCCTCTGTTATGTCTATACAGTGGGACTGACAGGAGTGCAGACTTCCACCATCACTCCCTGTAACCGTGTAGCAGCTGCTGGAGACAGATTAACCTTGATAAGACAGTGGATCAAACTTTAGACGAGACATTTGGGTGCTCGCAATTTTGCTATTCATTACATTACCAGTGAGATGAGCATGAGTGTAGAAAAGACAAATAAATGAAGATTAAAGGGAGTTTCTCAGCCTCTATTCAGTATTTAAAGGGGATGTCCACTACTTGGACAACGCCTTCTCAATTGCTATATTTGCGCTTATAAATAAAAACCGTTATACTCCCCTCCAGTGCTGGCGATGTTTCGGTGATATTAGCACTGGGTCTCCCAGGGATTACGTCTGGCGATGTTTCGGTGATATTAGCACTGGGTCTCCCAGGGATCATGTAACGTTGTTATGCTGCGTAAGCCCTGCAGCAAATCAGGAACCGCTAAACCGGAAGAAGTGAGATCTGCTGCTGCTCTCTGACTTTTTCAATTACATCCAAAGGAAATGACAGGGAAGCGGCTCCGGCGCAGTCATCCCTGGAACAGAGCTGGTCTCGGAGGTCAGTGTAGGCTGCTTTTATTTCATAAGGGTCAATATATCAATTGAGAAGAGGTTGTTCCCTGCCCCTAGTAATATACTTACCAGTCTCCATCATCTGCTGTTCCCAGCGCTGCTTCGCTAGGCGAGCTTGAAGTCATATGTCAATGTAAGTCTAAGAGAAGCACATCGAGGCTCTCATAGACTCACACTAAGGGGTACTTTGCACGTTGCGACATCGCTAGCATTGGATAGCGATACCGAGCGCGATAGCACCCGCCCCCGTCGCACATGCGATATCTTGTGATAGCTGCCGTAGCGAACATTATCGCTACGGCAGCTTCACACGCACTTACCTTCCCTGCGACGTCGCTCTGGCTGGCGACCCGCCTCCTTCCTAAGGGGGCAGGTGGTGCGGCGTCACAGCGACGACACACGGCCAATAGAAGCGGAGGGGCGGAGATGAGCGGGACGTAAACATCCCACCCACCTCCTTCCTTCCTCATAGCCGGTGGACGCAGGTAAGGAGATGTTCCTCGCTCCTGCGGCTTCATACACAGCGATGTGTGCTGCCGCAGGAACGAGGAACAACATCGTATCTCCTATTGGTGCGACATTATGGAAATGACCAGCGCTACACAGATCATCGATTTTCGACGCTTTTGCGATCGTTTATTGGCGCATCTAGGCTTTACACGTTGCGACGTCATTACCAGCAGCGGATGTGCGTCACTTTCGATTTGACCCCGACGAGATCGCAGTAGCGATGTTGCAGCGTGCAAAGTACCCCTAAGAGCTTGTGACTGCTACCTCTGACTTATGGTCAGTCAGAAGATGGAGTAATAGGCCTTTGCACACGCTCATTAGATGCTTCAATACAATAAATAACCTAAAATACATGTTGATCTCCTCTTTTTTTAGTTATGATATAAAAAAAATTACCCAAATGTTTTTAAAAAAGTAAATGTAACCTAAAAACCAGATTTAATCACAAGGTCATTTCCAGATGGCACCATCCCTTTAAGTCTAGACACTTTCCATCACATCACAAAGATGTTTGACCGCATTGAGATTTGGGGCATTTTAAGGCCATGTCCATCACCCTAGATTTTTTGTCATGTTTTTTTAAACCTTTCCTGAATATTTTTTGCGTTGTGACAGGGGTGTTATCCGGGTAAAAGAGACCTCTGCCATAGGGATACCCCTGCCAAGAAGGGGTGTACTTGGCCTGGGAAAGGTTTATGTAGGGAGTAAGTGGTCTATGGTCCAATTTACCCATTGTAGGCACCTTCGGAGGTGGACATGGGTCATCCATGGACACTTTGATAGGTCTACATTTACGCAATCCAAGGATCGGTGTATTTTGTGCCCGCTCCTCTGTGGATTTTCCCCAGACGGTCTCCCTTTTATTTCTCCTAAGGAGCCTTGGTAGCCCATGGATCAAGCAGATCTCATGGCCGCCTCACTTTTCCCGCTTTCTACATATCCCTGTCAGGCTCTGACTGCTCACTTGCTTATTACGTACAATAATAGTGTTAGAACCATATGGTGTCCAAATGACTGATGTACAGTGGAAACTTGGTTAACGAGAACAATCCGTTCTGGGACTGTGCTTGTAAACCAAGTTACTCGTTCAGCAAATCAAGATTTCCCATAGGAAATCATTGCAATGCAGACAATTCATTCCACAACTTGTTAAATGTCCCATCCTGGTCCCCTATTGTGCCATTCCACACGTACAAACACATTATGCTCACCTTACCTTCCATTCCCTCGCCGGTCTCCTGGAACTTGCAGTTTGCCCGTACAAGATGTGCATCAGGTAACCAAGGCGACCGATGCCGGATCTTCTGCACTCAGTGCGCTGACATCAATGGCAGGAGCCGCTTGCTTCTGATTGGCCAGCGCGCTGCCTTTGAGTAGCGCCTGACAGCCGAAGTTCCTGCCTCGTCGGGATGGTTACCGATACACATCCTGTGGAGGGAGGACCTTCCCCTGTCAGCCGCTACTCAAAGGCAGCGCGCTGGCCAATCAGAAGCAAGCGGCTCCTGTCTTTGACGCCAGAGCGCTGGGAGCTGAAGATCCGGCATCGGTCGACTTGGTTACCCGATACATGCAAGTTCCAGGAAGCCGGCGAGGGAACGGAAGGTAAGGTGAGCATAATATTTGTGCGTGTTTGTTTGTGCGTGTTTGTTTGTGCGTGTTTGTTTGTGCGTGTTTGTTTGTGCGTGTTTGTTTGTGCGTGTTTGTTTGTGCGTGTTTGTTTGTGCGTGTTTGTTTGTGCGTGTTTGTGCGTGTTTGTTTGTGCGTGTTTGTGTGTCTGTGTGTCTGTTTGTGTGTGTCTGTTTGTGTGTGTCTGTTTGTGTGTGTGTTTGTGTGTGTGTTTGTGAGTGCTTGTGTGTGTTTGTGCGTGCTTGTATGTGTTTGTGTGTCTTTGTGTGGACTGCAAGAGCGGGTTAGAGCCCGGCGGATGTACGGAACCGGAAGTGTGTGCGGTGATTATTTTGCTCGTACAGCAAAGCTTGCTCGTAAACCGAGTTACAAATTTACAGAAAGCCTTGCTCGTTAGGCGAAATACTCGCTAACTGGGTTACTCGTTAAGCGAGGTTCCACTGTATGAATATTTATACTATAAGCAGAACTCGTACATAGACTATGCAAGATGGCGCCCATAGTGTATAATTTACTGCTTGAGAGGTAACCTTTGAAGAACGCGAGGCCTTATTATACCTTCACAATAGGACCCATTATATGACGATGCTGCTGAATTATTTACGGGAGCTTGTTTGTACCCATTTAATTGGTGTCTTTTTGCCTAACAAACTGTCCTTCTCTGGGCTTTTAATTGTCAGCTTATGCCTGACAAAAAAAAGTCAGCGCTCATCTTGGCGTGGTGACAACTACGTTCTATTGTGAGAATGAAAATATATTCTTTATGTCAGGACGATCATGGTATCTGGTTTAGAGCCTCTTATACTGTTTAACGAGGGAATTGCTTTGAGTGATTTGTAACCTAATACGACTGCCGCAGATCCCGGCACATAGTGTGCTGGAGATCACTATAGAAATCTGCTTTTAGATATTTTGGAGATTGGTAGCCACCTTGTGACCCAATATAATGCCCAAGTGTTTGCTTATAAATGAATGCGGCTATTGGTGTAGTGGTCCTGGCTTGATTATAGCTATTGTACTTATATGTTCAGTTTATCGATATGCCACATCTTTGGTGTAAAGAGTTATTTCCATCTTTATAGATGATCATTTTTGGAGACTGCTTGTAAAATTAATCAATTTTTCAATTTACTGCTTACAATTCTTGAGATATTGACACTATTTTGTTTATTGTTTTCATATTCCTGAGTTCTGTAAAGCCCCGCCCCCACCACCAATCAGTGGTGTGGGCGGGGTTACACAGCGGTCAGCATTCAGAGAACTGGTAGTTGTGCAGGAGATAAAACTGAGATTTTTATCAAAACTACAGCAAGCAGCGCAGTAAGTCATACATCGCTGGAATCGGTGTGTCTTCCCTTACATCATGCTGCTCTAAGATGGGGGAGCAAAAATCTGATGACAAATTCTCTTTAAATAGTTAATTTTGTATCTTTAACAATAATCATTGACTTCAGCAGAGTGTACTCGGCCGTTCTGCATTCCTCACATTCATCTTGTATTTCATTATGGAAAGAGGCTTTACTGGGAAGACTAGGTCAGCGACATTTACTGCAGACATAATCATAGAAAAGTACATTCTAATGAAAAGTGTCCAGACGGATTATCTGATATATAGAGTATTTTTGAGTAGAATAGAACGTTGGTTGTAAAGGATTTTGTTTTGTACTTATTAATTATATAAGTTGTTCACATGGAACGGTGGAGGGGGCCCTGCCTCATTATGTATTATCCCCTCACCTATGAATGATGACACTCTAAAGGGGGCTTTACACGCTACGACATCGCTAATGCGAACTCGTTGGGGTCACGGAATTGGTGACGCACATCCGTCCGCTTTAGCGATGCCGTTGCGTGTGACACCTATGAGCGATTTTGCATCGTTGCAAAAACGTGCCAAATCGCTCATCGGTGACATGGGGGTCCATTCTCTAATATCGTTACTGCAGCAGTAACGAAGTTGTTCCTCGATCCTGCGGCAGCACACATCGATCCGTGTGACACCGCAGGAACGAGGAAGCTCTCCTTACCTGCGTCCCGGCCGCTATGAGGAAGGAAGGAGGTGGGCGGGATGTTCGTCCGGCTCATCTCCGCCCCTCCGCTTCTATTGGGCGGCGGTTCAGTGACGTCGCTGTGACGCGGAACGAACCACCCCCTTAGAAAGGAGGCAGTTCGCCGGTCACAGCGACGTCGCCGGGCAGGTAAGTTGTGTGACGGGTCTGGGCGATGTTGTGCGGCACGGGCAGCGATTTGCCCGTGTCGCACAATAGATGGGAGCAGGTACGCTCGCTAGCGATATCGGTACAGATATCGCAGCGTGTAAAGCGGCCTTTAGGCCAGAGTCGCTCAATAGTGTTTTGCTGTATAGTTGGGGCTAGGAGAGCCACAGCTGGTCCGTATATCGTAACATGGATAGGTGAATCTAGCCTTTACACTACGATGTTTCTCCAAAAATAAGGGAGGGTCTGGTATTATTTGTGAGCTATCTCTATTTATCTATCTCTATATATACACACACACACACACATACATACATACACACACACACACACACACACACACACACCATCCTGTCTTCTCTTCTAGACACTTTTAGTTAAGAGACCTTTTGGTCACATTATGTGATGTCACAAAGGTCCTTAAGCAGTCTTATAATCAGTAAATAAACACTGAGATCCCTGTGAAATTTCTCAGTTTGCTCTCCCTAATGCCAGTCCTTCATATCAGCCTGTCTCCTGTTCAGTTCTTTAAAGGCCACGTCTCACTAAGCGACATCACTGCTGAGTCACGTTTTTTGTGATGCCACAGCGATCTTGCTAGCGATGTCGCTGTGCGTGACATCCAGCAACGACCTGGCCGGTCGTTGCTGAATGTCCTGGACCATTTTGTGGTCGTTGCTCTCCCGCTGTGAAGCACACATCGCTGTGTTTGACGGCGAGAGAGCAATGATCTGAATGTGCAGGGAGCAGGGAGCCGACTTCTGCGGACGATGGTAACCAAGGTACACATCGGGTAACCAAGCAAAGGCTTTGCTTGGTTACCCGATATTTACCTTGGTTACCAGCGTCCGCAGCTTCTAGAAGCCTGCTCCCTGCACACGTAGCCAAGGTACACATAGGGTAACTATAAGCACAGCGCTTTGCTTAGTAACCCGATGTGTACCATGGTTACGAAGCACAGCGTCGTTACACGGGTCGCTGGTGGCTGATCTCTGATCGTTGTGGAAATCTGCCTGTTTGACAGCTTACCAGCGACTATGTAGCGACGCTCCAGCGATCCCTGCCAGGTCAGATCGCTGGTGGGATCGCTGGAGCGTCCCTTAGTGTGACGGTACCTTTAGACTCCTGCAGTTAAGAGACCTTTGGTCACATGTGACTATATAGTCATCAAAGCTCCCTTAACAATCTTAACCTCAGAATACAATTGGTGAGGTTCCTAAGAGAGTGGGGCCCTGAGAAATTGCGCGGTTTGACTCCTCCTTAATGCTGGCCCTGACTGTTATTAGGGCTTATTTTTTGGAGTAGGGCTTATATTTCAGGCATACTCCAAAAATCCTGTAAAATCATGCTAGGGTTTATTGTCTGGGAAACATGGTAGTAGTCCCCAACCTTTTCTACTTCCAGAGCCACATTCAGCTCTGATAGAGGGTTTCGAGCCACATAATTGTAGATGGGTGGCAGAGGCCTTGCTCACATCTTTTTATAGACTGTTAGAATAAGCAAAATATTCCTGAATGTGCATGGCAAAGTTTGCTGTGAAAGTTCAGACCTCACTTATGGATGCCAACAGACCGGGTCATTGGGCATCGATAGGCCCTGACATTCTACGGTTCAGACCATATATCATGGTTTCTGTCCTGATGCTCGTATTGAACATTTAGTGGTAGCTTTGAGTGTTTACATGTAATTGTCAATGAAAAGAGTAGATTTGACGCATTACTGAATTGTATTATTCTAGTTCATCCCATAGTTATGTACCCTCTTACTTAGAGTGGTTATCTGGGACTTTTTTTTCCTTTTCCCCTTTCTCTGGGGCTAAGAACCTACTGGCTGATAATTAATAACTACCTGCCAGTTCTGCCCTGCGACAATCTCACCCGGCTCAGATGCCAATTCTCCTTCCTGTGACGCAAGATCGGTGGCGCAGCTCTTGTTCTTCTGTTCTGTCAGCGTGACGTCACAGGAAGCAGGAGCAGGGCGGACCACTTGGAGCTGGTGGAGATTGTCGCAGGGCAGAATAGGGGGATATTTAACAACTAAAAAAAATCCCAGATTACCCCTCTAAGGCAACCTCTTACATGTACGTAGGGTGAAAAATGGACTCTTGAGAGAGGAAGAGGACCTCCATCTTTTGGATGTAGGAATCCTAAAAGTCAATATCGATCTATTAATGAGCCTTTTCATGCGACTTTGGATAGGAAAGTATCATGTTCTTCACATCTGGTGGGACACAATGTACAATTATATATCATTTTTCAAACCATATTCAGTAAATTTTGGTCATATGCACGGGATGTACACATTACAAGACACTTATAATGATTAAACTATGTGGAATAATTTGCCCCTGGCTTTTGCAGGTGTCACATTTATGACTTGTCTTTGTTTTTGTATGTTTCTTCGTAGGCCCTCTTCTGAATGCTCATCTACAGCAGCAGTCTGGCTATTTCAGTCATTCAGCGAATAATCCCTGCTACCTGGCAAACATGGCAGACGAAGACCTCATCTTCAGCATGGAGGGTCTGGATAACTCTCACATACTGAAAGACCACTGCTCTGATTGTAACAAGGCAGACAGTGACGAGGAAGAGAACTTCTTTATCTGTCCCATCACGGATGATGTGTCATCATCTCCTCATGTGGCAAAGACGAAAAAGACCCGCTTCTTTGGCAGCCTGACCAAAGAAAATGAATACGGGACCAGCTCTTCACCCAGGAACTCCTTCAACTTCAGGGTGTGTAACAATTTACTTTTTATATATGGTGATTTGGTATTATAAGCAGGGGACAGTAATTTAGGGTTGACCTCACTCGCCACATATGCGGGTTTGTACCTGATATAAATGCCACTGAACTCTGGAGTCTCTCTTAGTTTTTCTTTTGTTCTTGTGCCTTTCCATTCCCGAGATATCCTAAAAATATCTAGTGTTGATGGCCAAAGGGGCGTATGTGAGCAACTTCATGAATATCACAGCCATTTGGTAACAAGACTAGTTTTATATACAAGGAAGAGGGGGCCATATTTCAGGAGTGGTGCGGAACGGCAACAAAAAACATCAGCGATATTCAGAATAAGAGCAGCATTTACATAAAATAAAATAATTACACATTTATGACAGCTGACAGGTCCTCTTTTACGCTGCTACTTGTTTGAGGCAGATCTACCAATCGATAATATTTCTCTCTGCGCACCTCGGTCTCTTCTTTTCCCTGCCCTCCACGGTCACTTCTCTTCTCTTCCCTGCCCTCCTTGGTCTCTTCTTTTCCCTGCCCTCCTCGGTCACTCCTCTTCTCTTCCCTACCCTCCTCGGTCTCTTCTTTTCCCTGCCTGCCTCGGTCTCTTCTCTTCCCTGCCCACCTCGGTCTCTTCTCTTCCCTGCCCTCCTTGGTCTCTTCTCTTCCCTGCCCTCCTCGCTCACTTCTCTTCTCTTCGAAGCCCTCCTTGGTCTCTTCTTTTCCCTGCCCTCCACGGTCACTCCTCTTCTCTTCCCTCCTCGGTCTCTTCTTTTCCCTGCCTGCCTCGGTCTCTTCTCTTCCCTGCCCACCTCGGTCTCTTCTCTTCCCTGCCCTCCTTGGTCTCTTCTCTTCCCTGCCCTCCTCGCTCACTTCTCTTCTCTTCGAAGCCCTCTTTGGTCTCTTCTTTTCCCTGCCCTCCTCGGTCACTCCTCTTCTCTTCCCTACCCTCCTCGGTCTCTTCTTTTCCCTGCCTGCCTCAGTCTCTTCTCTTCCCTGCCCGCCTCGGTCTCTTCTCTTCCCTGCCCACCTCGGTCTCTTCTCTTCCCTGCCCGCCTCGGTCTCTTCTCTTTCCTGCCCGCCTCGGTCTCTTCTCTTTCCTGCCTGCCTCGGTCTCTTCTCTTCCCTGCCCGCCTCGGTCTCTCTCTTCTCTTCCCTGCCCTCATCGGTCACTCCTCTTCTCTTCCCTACCCTCCTCGGTCTCTTCTCTTCCCTGCCCTCCTTGGTCTCTTCTCTTCCCTGCCCTCCTCGCTCACTTCTCTTCTCTTCGAAGCCCTCCTTGGTCTCTTCTTTTCCCTGCCCTCCTCGGTCACTCCTCTTCTCTTCCCTACCCTCCTCGGTCTCTTCTTTTCCCTGCCTGCCTCAGTCTCTTCTCTTCCCTGCCCGCCTCGGTCTCTTCTCTTCCCTGCCCACCTCGGTCTCTTCTCTTCCCTGCCCGCCTCGGTCTCTTCTCTTTCCTGCCCGCCTCGGTCTCTTCTCTTTCCTGCCCGCCTCGGTCTCTTCTCTTTCCTGCCCGCCTCGGTCTCTTCTCTTTCCTGCCCGCCTCGGTCTCTTCTCTTTCCTGCCCGCCTCGGTCTCTTCTCTTTCCTGCCCGCCTCGGTCTCTTCTCTTTCCTGCCCGCCTCGGTCTCTTCTCTTCCCTGCCCGCCTCGGTCTCTCTCTTCTCTTCCCTGCCCGCCTCGGTCTCTCTCTTCTCTTCCCTGCCCGCCTCGGTCTCTCTCTTCTCTTCCCTGCCCGCCTCGGTCTCTCTCTTCTCTTCCCTGCCCGCCTCGGTCTCTTCTCTTCCCTGCCCGCCTCGGTCTCTTCTCTTCCCTGCCCGCCTCGGTCTCTTCTCTTCCCTGCCCGCCTCGGTCTCTTCTCTTCCCTGCCCGCCTCGGTCTCTTCTGTTCTCTGCTGCTCTCCACTCGCATGGCACGTAGACCTCTAATAGTAGACCAAACGCTCCCATTATTAAGACGGCCACATACAGAGGGGTACGCTGCACTACTGTTCAGGAGTCCGAATATTATCGAACCTGGGAGTTGAGGCAGGCTGCACTTTTTTAGGGGCATAAACTTTGTATATGGGTAGATACTGTAGGTTCCTATGGGTTGTTTTTTTGTCTTTGTTCCTTTAGTGTGAATGCTGCTGTATAATGATGAGCGGTCTCTCTCTTCTCTTCCCTGCCCTCATCGGTCACTCCTCTTCTCTTCCCTACCCGCCTCGGTCTCTTCTCTTCCCTGCCCACCTCGGTCTCTTCTCTTCCCTGCCCGCCTCGGTCTCTTCTCTTCCCTGCCCGCCTCGGTCTCTTCTCTTTCCTGCCCGCCTCGGTCTCTTCTCTTCCCTGCCCGCCTCGGTCTCTTCTCTTCCCTGCCCGCCTCGGTCTCTCTCTTCTCTTCCCTGCCCGCCTCGGTCTCTCTCTTCTCTTCCCTGCCCGCCTCGGTCTCTTCTCTTCGATGCCCGCCTCGGTCTCTTCTCTTCCCTGCCCGCCTCGGTCTCTTCTCTTCCCTGCCCGCCTCGGTCTCTTCTCTTCGATGCCCGCCTCGGTCTCTTCTCTTCCCTGCCCGCCTCGGTCTCTTCTCTTCCCTGCCCGCCTCGGTCTCTTCTCTTCTCTGCTGCTCTCCACTCGCATGGCACGTAGACCTCTAATAGTAGACCAAACGCTCCCATTATTAAGACGGCCACATACAGAGGGGTACGCTGCACTACTGTTCAGGAGTCCGAATATTATCGAACCTGGGAGTTGAGGCAGGCTGCACTTTTTTAGGGGCATAAACTTTGTATATGGGTAGATACTGTAGGTTCCTATGGGTTGTTTTTTTGTCTTTGTTCCTTTAGTGTGAATGCTGCTGTATAATGATGAGCGGTCTCTCTCTTCTCTTCCCTGCCCTCATCGGTCACTCCTCTTCTCTTCCCTACCCGCCTCGGTCTCTTCTCTTCCCTGCCCGCCTCGGTCTCTTCTCTTCCCTGCCCGCTCGGTCTCTTCTCTTCCCTGCCCGCCTCGGTCTCTTCTCTTTCCTGCCCGCCTCGGTCTCTTCTCTTCCCTGCCCGCCTCGGTCTCTTCTCTTCCCTGCCCGCCTCGGTCTCTTCTCTTCCCTGCCCGCCTCGGTCTCTTCTCTTCCCTGCCCGCCTCAGTCTCTCTCTTCTCTTCCCTGCCCGCCTCGGTCTCTCTCTTCTCTTCCCTGCCCGCCTCGGTCTCTTCTCTTCGATGCCCGCCTCGGTCTCTTCTCTTCCCTGCCCGCCTCGGTCTCTTCTCTTCCCTGCCCGCCTCGGTCTCTTCTCTTCGATGCCCGCCTCGGTCTCTTCTCTTCCCTGCCCGCCTCGGTCTCTTCTCTTCCCTGCCCGCCTCGGTCTCTTCTCTTCTCTGCTGCTCTCCACTCGCATGGCACGTAGACCTCTAATAGTAGACCAAACGCTCCCATTATTAAGACGGCCACATACAGAGGGGTACGCTGCACTACTGTTCAGGAGTCCGAATATTATCGAACCTGGGAGTTGAGGCAGGCTGCACTTTTTTAGGGGCATAAACTTTGTATATGGGTAGATACTGTAGGTTCCTATGGGTTGTTTTTTTGTCTTTGTTCCTTTAGTGTGAATGCTGCTGTATAATGATGAGCGGTCTCTCTCTTCTCTTCCCTGCCCTCATCGGTCACTCCTCTTCTCTTCCCTACCCGCCTTGGTCTCTTCTCTTCCCTGCCCGCCTCGGTCTCTTCTCTTCCCTGCCCGCTCGGTCTCTTCTCTTCCCTGCCCGCCTCGGTCTCTTCTCTTTCCTGCCCGCCTCGGTCTCTTCTCTTTCCTGCCCGCCTCGGTCTCTTCTCTTCCCTGCCCGCCTCGGTCTCTCTCTTCTCTTCCCTGCCCGCCTCGGTCTCTTCTCTTCCCTGCCCGCCTCGGTCTCTTCTCTTCCCTGCCCGCCTCGGTCTCTTCTCTTCCCTGCCCGCCTCGGTTTCTTCTCTTCCCTGCCCGCCTCGGTTTCTTCTCTTCCCTGCCCGCCTCGGTTTCTTCTCTTCCCTGCCCGCCTCGGTCTCTTCTCTTCCCTGCCCGCCTCGGTCGCTTCCCTTCTCTTCCCTGTCCGCCTCTGTCACTTCCCTTCTCTTCCCTGCCCTCCTCGCTCACTTCTCTTCTCTTCGATGCTCGCCTCGGTCTCTTCTCTTCGATGCCCGCCTCGGTCTCTTCTCTTCGATGCCCGCCTCGGTCTCTTCTCTTCGATGCCCGCCTCGGTCTCTTCTCTTCGATGCCCGCCTCGGTCTCTTCTCTTCGATGCCCGCCTCGGTCTCTTCTCTTCGATGCCCGCCTCGGTCTCTTCTCTTCGATGCCCGCCTCGGTCTCTTCTCTTCGATGCCCGCCTCGGTCTCTTCTCTTCGATGCCCGCCTCGGTCTCTTCTCTTCGATGCCCGCCTCGGTCTCTTCTCTTCGATGCCCGCCTCGGTCTCTTCTCTTCGATGCCCGCCTCGGTCTCTTCTCTTCGATGCCCGCCTCGGTCTCTTCTCTTCGATGCCCGCCTCGGTCTCTTCTCTTCCCTGCCCGCCTCGGTCTCTTCTCTTCCCTGCCCGCCTCGGTCTCTTCTCTTCCCTGCCCGCCTCGGTCTCTTCTCTTCCCTGCCCGCCTCGGTCTCTTCTCTTCCCTGCCTGCCTCGGTCTCTTCTCTTCCCTGCCCTCCTCGCTCACTTCTCTTCCCTGTCCGCCTCTGTCACTTCCCTTCTCTTCCCTGCCCTCCTCGCTCACTTCTCTTCGATGCCCGCCTCGGTCTCTTCTCTTCGATGCCCGCCTCGGTCTCTTCTCTTCGATGCCCGCCTCGGTCTCTTCTCTTCGATGCCCGCCTCGGTCTCTTCTCTTCGATGCCCGCCTCGGTCTCTTCTCTTCGATGCCCGCCTCGGTCTCTTCTCTTCGATGCCCGCCTCGGTCTCTTCTCTTCGATGCCCGCCTCGGTCTCTTCTCTTCGATGCCCGCCTCGGTCTCTTCTCTTCGATGCCCGCCTCGGTCTCTTCTCTTCGATGCCCGCCTCGGTCTCTTCTCTTCCCTGCCCGCCTCGGTCTCTTCTCTTCCCTGCCCGCCTCGGTCTCTTCTCTTCCCTGCCCGCCTCGGTCTCTTCTCTTCCCTGCCCGCCTCGGTCTCTTCTCTTCCCTGCCCGCCTCGGTCTCTTCTCTTCCCTGCCTGCCTCGGTCTCTTCTCTTCCCTGCCCTCCTCGCTCACTTCTCTTCCCTGCTCACATCGGTCTCTTTTCTTCCCTGCCCTCCTCGGTCTCCTCTGTGCCCTGCTCGCTTCGGTCTAAAAAATGTCAGACATCAATGTATTACATAAATAGGCCTTCCCTAATATATTCCATGTTTATGCACATACACAAGTCCTATGTATATGGATACAGTACTTACCTAGAGATCCTCCGCCGATCTGCAGACTTGGGTCTGACCTCCGATCCCCCGCCGATGTGCAGACTTGGGTCTGACCTCCGATCCCCCGCTGATCCGTAGACTTGGGTCTGACCTCCGATCCGCAGACGTGGGTTTGACTGCCGATCCGCAGACGTGAATCATATAAGACAGAAGAACAGCTGTAATACAATGTTTACATCTTCCACTCTTTCCATTTAGACCTATTTGTTTATATAGGTTTTAGTTGATGACGTAACCCAGTATCTGTGTTCGCGCGGCTTACTGATTGCAGTGGATTTGCCTCTGTGGTTAGATACTGTGTGGCGCTCTGCATGTGTTGGGTTGATGAGTTGCATGCAATACTAATAGCCTGGGAGCGGTGATCACCTAATTACTGCCCGCAAATACAACAAAGGATACGGGGAAAGTGAATTCTGACTGATTTTTTTCCCGATATCACCAAATTAAAAGTCCTGATCTTGCATGACATTCCCGTAAAACGGATACAGACAATCATCAGCGGCGATCTAGAGACTCTAATCCAATAAATGTGTGCTCCAGGCCACAGACCATCAGTGACCCTCACTGTAACGGAGGGCAGATGTTCTCTATACATTGTCTCCGTGATTTATGTCGGAGCTGCTCACCACTCGCATGGCACGTAGACCTCTAATAGTAGACCAAACGCTCCCATTATTAAGATGGCCACATACAGAGGGGTACGCTGCACTACTGTTCAGGAGTCCGAATATTATCGAACCTGGGAGTTGAGGCAGGCTGCACTTTTTTAGGGGCATAAACTTTGTATATGGGTAGATACTGTAGGTTCCTATGGGTTGTTTTTTTGTCTTTGTTCCTTTAGTGTGAATGCTGCTGTATAATGATGAGCGAACAGGTTTCCCATTGACTCCCATTATACTCAGGTGCTCAAGTTTTGCCCATCTGAGCCTCCAACTGCTGGTTATGGGAGCACCGAGCACCCTGAGCATGGAAGTGCCCTCTCATCACTACTACGATACTTCCGAATCCGGTGCAGTTTTTCTTTTGCTTCGGTACCTCTCTATTCCTGAGATATGGCTCCCCCTCTTCCTTTTATACAAATGCAATACTTTAGCCAAGTGGGCATGGCCTATCGTTATGGGAGTCTTTTAGAGGACTCCGCCTAGTTGGATTAAAAGGCTAACTATACATACAGGGAAGAGTGGGCCATATTTCAGGAACAGAGAGGCGCAAGAATGAATAATAAGCTATGCCTGATTCAGGAGAACGCAGCCTTTATACATATTTATGGCAAGTCACAGGTCCTCTAAGTCATTTTTAAAGGTGTTTTTCAGATGACCTATCCACTAATACCAGATTAGTGGGAATCCAAAATCAACCACCCCAGTAGATCAGCTCTTAGAGGTCTTGTGACTGTTGAATGTCCACAATGTGGGGAGCCGAAACACCACAGCTCCATACATTGTGTACTAGCCATTCCTAATGCAGTATCCAAGAATGGCCACTATGTGGTGTACAGAGCTGTGGTGTTTCGGCTCCATACATTTAGTGGCCGCGGGACCTGCTGTCAGCTGATCAGGGTGAGTACAAGTTGTGAGGCCGCCACTAATCTATTATTAACTGTCCTTATGGACGATAATCCTGGACATCCCCTTTTAATAGTGTCTAAATTATTTTTAAATGTTAGCCCTTGCTATAAAAGTAATGGAAATAAATATTGATATTGATATTGTATAACCAGTGGCCTTGTCTACCTCATCTTGTTTATTATCAAGGGCAGAAGCAAATCCCATTTCCTTACTGTAGGGCAATATCAACACAATGGTTTATTTAGGGAAAGAGAAGCGTTGAGCGGGGCTGTCCCGGAGACACAAGGGTTACTGAAGCATAAAGTGAAGTACAAGTACAGCTAGCCACAACCAGTTTCTTCTCAGCTGCAGCCTCTGCCTTTTTATACATCAGCACCGTCCAGATTTACAAGATCCCATACATCTTACCATTGTAATATCATCAAAGCCTGGGGATGCGGTGTATATCTACAGTCTGCAGCCGCCAGCGCTGACCTGATTCTGTGTACACTCATAAATAATGTGGAGAAAACACTGAGCTGTGCAGTAAAAAAAAAACATGACTTAGTACCCGGTCCTTGCACAGCAGCGGACATTTTCCACTTATAGATTTCCTTATTTTTCTTTTCTTTTTTTTCCAGAACATTTAATAATCCACAACAGATCTGTTTACGTGAATATAGCAGATTTTAACTGTAATATGTGTAAATAATATGCCACATGTGGACTTAAAGAGGACCTGTGGCCAGGTTAAAAGTGGCTTATTATTATTATTATTATTATAGCGCCATTTATTCCAAGGCTCTTTACAAGTGAAAGGGTATATGTACAACAATCATTAACAGTACATAACAGACTGGTATAGGAGGAGAGAGGACCCTGCCCGCGAGGGCTCACAGTCTACAGGGAATGGGTGATGGTACGATAGGTGAGGACATAGCTGGTTGTGCAGTGGTGTACTGGACTGAGGGTTATTGTAGGTTGTAGGCTTGTTGGAAGAGATGGGTCTTGAGGTTTCTCTTGAAGCTTTCCACGGTAGGGGAGAGTCTGGTATGCCGAGGTAGAGCATTCCAGAGTATGGGGGAGGCACGGGAGAAATCTTGTATGCGATTGTGGGAACAGGAGATAAGAGAGGAGTAGAGAAGGAGATCTTGTGAGGATCGGAGGTTACGAGAAGGTAGGTACCGGGAGACTAGGTCACAGATGTAGGGAGGAGACAGGTTGTGGATGGCTTTGTATGTCATGGTTAATGTTTTGAACTGGAGTCGTTGGGTGATGGGAAGCCAGTGAAGGGATTGGCAGAGTGGCGAGGCTGGGGAATAGAGGTGGATTAAGCGGGCCGCAGAGTTTAGGATAGATTGGAGGGGTGCAAGAGTGTTGGAAGGGAGGCCAGAGAGCAGGAGGTTGAAGTAGTCGAGACAGGAGATGATGAGGCTTCTATTTTATTCCCCTTGCACCCCTGAGTTTGACTTTTTTTTTTTTTTTTTTTTTTTAATCCGACATAGGGATCCAGAGATATGGTACTTTTTAGTTAGTATCTTTTAAGGGGGTGTGGCTCTCAGGGTAATTATGCAGATCAGTCTAAAGACACACCCCCTTTGGTGAACACCTGAAAAATTAGTGCTAAATATAAAGGCCCATATCTCTGGAACCGTACAGTGGATTTTAGGAAAACAAAAAATGGAATAATCAGAGAAGAAGCAGGTATAAAATAAGAGCAAAATGTGGCCACTTTTAATCAGGTGACATGTCCCCCTTTAAGGGATTTTCTAATCTAAACAGCCTTTCTCCTAAATGGGGGATGTAACACTGATCACAATGGATGCTGCAGCTGTTATTGACAACAATAGGGTCTTGTAAAGCCCTTTAAAGTCAACGTGCCCTAATACAGCACAAGATTATGCCTTTTTGATCACATTGGACCTCAATATTCTGTGTGTATAGAAATATTTATGTTGCCCATTCCTTTACATCTCCCGTAGAAGTGAAAAGCAGCAGATTAGCTGTGTGTGATGTTGCCCGATCCGCTCCGTTGGTGCCTGGGGATTAGCTCATTGCACTTCTTGTAATTAACCACCATGCCGACACTACCCCCCCACCTCCCCCCATACTGGGGAGCGCACACGGAGGCCGCGCACTCCTGCTAATAAGTATAATTTGTGCAGCGCTGCAGACGTACAATATATCTTAAGTGCAAGAAATGGTTTATTTTAGGGCACGTTGCTATGGAGCATGGTGAAACGCAATACACCCTTCTCCCCGGAGTCTTGCACTTGTGTTACTGTGGTTAGTGATACAAGCTGAATTCCTATTGCTGAGATTAGATTTCCTATTTAATAGCAATTATGATCTATAAATAAGTATTGGCTTCTATTTAGCCAAAGCTATAATACATCAAAATCTATGTATACAAGGGCAAAACGTGGAAAAATATGTATACGATCTTCTCCCCATGTTTGCAGTGACTAGCCAGTGTAGAATATTTTTAGCCCATATGTCACAAACCACCGGGGGGGGTCACTCAGAAATCCCCCGCGCTGGCTACCAGTACGTCACAATCGGGGGGTAACAAGTGGGGGTCACCCCTCCTTTATACCTCCCGACCGACAGACAGAGCACGTGACGCGCTCTCTAGCGCCCCTCTTATAGTCAGGCCAATTATGGAATTGCCCGACAATAAGCAAGGAGGCCGCTATACTACTTATGCCGATTATTGAAGGGTCCCCGGTGAGAGTAAGGTATATATTCCCCCGACCTCCGCGGGCGGAATATATAAAATCTCCCCGAATCTCACTGGCCTCCCCACAATAATCCTTGGCACAATTCGCTGCCACCAACCGATTTACGGTAACTATTAGCCGAACACACAGACGTGGGATTCGAGATCGAGATAACAGAACAGCCCAAGATTAATTATATAATTTAATCAGCCTAAAGCACACTAGAACTACAATATATACAATAGGGAATCTACAGAATATACATATGTCAGAGTACAGTTACAATCAAAGCATGGGTTACAAACAGGCATACACAGTTCCAGCAGTTACCTTGTTGCGTCTGGCCACAGGGGGGCGCTGTAGGCCAGGTTTCTAGGATCCTTCCCACAGATGTTTCCTACACGTGCCCCCAGCGAAAAGAACACTGGAAAATGGCCGAAGTAGGGTTATCAACCTGGGCACATCCAGGTCCCCTCCTACCTTCGTGACCTCACAGGGAGCACTGCTCCACCCCTGGCTTGAGTTATGGACAATATCCCAACATGGAATATGGGCCATAACTTTGCCTGGGAGCGTCGTAGGCGGACGCCAACGCTCTCATTGTGACAGCTATGAATTTAGCCACAGAACGAGGGGACTCATGACCTGTCTGCCAGTTCCCCATTGGCTGATATCACGCCTGGGGCATTTCCCAATGTCCTGCTCCCATAAAAAGGGTGTGCCGGCATCGTCCGCATGCGGAGACACCATTTTTATGGTTGCCATATTTATCGGAAATATGGCTTGCGAGATATGAACCATTTTTTACTGGAGTCGTTCTGTCTGGCTATTTCCATAGCCTTGCTAATTAGATAGCAGCTCCTACTACAGGGTGACGGCAGGGAGTCATCCTGTGTCCATTGTTCCCACACCACCTCATCTCCATATCACAGGACATGGCCATGGAGGTGTAAGTGGAACACTGAGAACAAGAAGGGAGGGGGCACTGCCAGGGAGTGATGAGGGACTATGACTGGAGTCATAATTCATCTTCATATCCCGGGATTTGCCTCACACCATAGTTTTAGCTAGCGCCGCTGCTCCCAGGGATTCTTTACAAGCTGCAGAGGTGGCATCAGGACTACCGCTGCAGACAGTCACTGGGCTTAGCGGTTGTGATCTTGAAAGCAATAAGCCCCTTTAAATAGACCAACAGTACATAGAACCAAAAAAACTGCATTTCCAAATAAAATATAGCAAGTGTGAACAGGTGCCAGCTGCTATAACTACATGAAACACAAACAAAAGAATACAGCAGCGTTCTGTAAGCGACAAGACATGCTGCTGTATTCTTTTGTTCATGTTTCTAATAGGACATAGAGCACAAAGTATTTAAACTTTTTGTGCTTTTAAATAGAGCGTTGATTCTTAAGATTTTTTTTTTTACGTGGTCCTAGCTACTGTACCCTAACCAGTGTTGTTTTCCGACGCTTATAACTGAAGGAGTAGTAGGAATGTCAAAACAAGATGCTTGAAGGGGTTGTCCATCTTTTGGGATTTTTTTTTTATTATTCAAATGTATGTATTAAAATTTAGTCTAAAAAAATAATTTTTTGCAGTTGGGTTTCATTAAAAACTTTGCATCGTTTGGCTTTTACAGGCTCATTGTTTTCCCACCCGTTCAACTTTGGTCATAAATCGGCTGAGAGGAACTCAGAAAGGGAAAAGGATTACAAACTCTGCAGTCAGAATGAGCTCACTGAATGATTCTCAGTTAACTCATACTTTAGCAAGCAATAGCCAGAATAAGCTCACTGAATGATTCTCAGTTAACTCTAACTGCTGCGAGCAATAGACAGAATGAGCTCACTGATTCTCCTTTAACTCCGACTGCAGCGAGCAATAGACAGAATGAGCTCACTGAATGATTTTCAGTTAACTCTAACTGCTGCGAGCAATAGACAGAATGAGCTCACTGAATGATTTTCAGTTAACTCATACTTTAGCAAGCAATAGCCAGAATAAGCTCACTGAATGATTCTCAGTTAACTCCAACTGCACTGAGCAATAGACAGAATGAGCTCACTGAATGATTCTCCTTTAACTCCGACTGCAGCGAGCAATAGACAGAATGAGCTCACTGAATGATTCTCCTTTAACTCAGACTGCAGTGAGAAATACAGAATGAGCTCACTGAATGATTCTCAGTTAACTCCGACTGCAGCGAGCAATAGACAGAATGAGCTCACTGAATGATTCTCAGTTAACTCCGACTGCAGCGAGCAATAGACAGAATGAGCTCACTGAATGATTCTCGGTTAACTCATTCTGCAGCGAGTAATAGACATTGCAACACAGAGGCTGTTGTAGACGAATCGTGCAAATGTTTTTAAAGACACTCAATTGCAACCCCAAATACATGATTTTAATTAAAAATAAAAAAAAATGTACACAAAAGTAGACAATCCATTTAATATGCATTGAAAATCATGAAAAAAAGAGTGACTCTCTTGTGTGCTATCTATATCTCCAGCAGCACGGCACTCCTTCTACCTAGCATATACTGGGACTACACAGGAGACTTTCCCGTATAGGACCATGCAAATGTTAAAGGAGGGGGTCTCCAATCTAGTCCCACTTCATCATGATGTCTTGGCTGAATTCACTTTCTTTCGGCCCTTGGTGCTTCCTTTGCTTGGCTTATTCTATAATCTGGGATGGTGATAGGGAGATTATATTTTAGCACAAAGAGTGGAATTAGTAACAATTGAGCGGAATTTCCATGTAGAATTAGAAGCAACAATTGAGTGGAACTTCCCTTTCCCTTTTTCATCCCTTTCAGTACCGGTATTAGGCCGAACGTCATTCAGAATCAGGACAAATCTTTATAAATCTGTGTATTGTTTGTTTTTGTCTTCTCTGAAATGTGAATTATTATTGTTGGGATTAATGTGGTGCTAATCACGCAATGGTGCATTGTTTGCTATGTTTGTCTTGTATGTATTGCTTTGGGTGATGGCTCATTAATGCTTTTTGTGCATTTCCTAGAATGGCAAACACCATTATATTAAGCATGGCTGCTTGACTGATCGAGGTCGGGTATGTGTCATTTGAAATTGGACATTATATCAGTACTGACACTGTTTTTTGGGACCTAATTCTCTGTGCTAATTACTAAATATTGCTGATTGGATATTGTCAATTCATTAATCCATTGCAATTAATATTTATTTTTATACTGAATCTTATCAGCAAAAGGCGACTGTCCAAACCAAGCACAGGCACGCAGTGCACCCCTGGTGTGGCCAAAGGTCAGTGCCCCTTCCTACCTGCACGTTTTCCCATGTATCTCCACCCTCCTCTGGCTCTTGTAAAGACAGGGCTGTCGATCATGGAAGAAGAGGGTGTAAATATATTGTAAAGAAGTAGATGGGAAGTAGGTGAACTGTTTGGCCACTCCAAGGGTGCACTGAGCACATGTACTTGGTTTAACAGTCATTTTTTGCCGATTGGCACAGAATGACTGTACAAAGCACAGCCACTCTGTATACCCTTCAATCTAGACAATAATACTGACGGCACTCCCAAAACTGCAATGTGAACAGGTGCATAACTGAACATGACAAAAAAAGAGACTGTTGCACTCTATAATGCATGAAAACCATGAATGTAAGAATATAGACCTGCATTACTGCTAAAGGTAATCTAAGAGAAAAAGATATTTAGCAACAAAAATGGCCATTTTCATATCTGCCCAGCAGCCACGTCAAGGTATGCCTTGTATACTCGGTACCTACTGTGAACTGAAGCCTCTCTCTGGGTTTAAAAAATGTGCACCCCTCCCACACTAACCACAGGTGATTTTATTCTTTATAGCAGGTTCCTACTTTCACAACCACAGGAGCTTTTTAAACCCAGAGAAAGGCCTCAGTTCACTGTAGGTACCCAGTATACAAAATATGCCTTGACGTGGCTACTGGGCAGATATGAAAATGGCCATTTTATGCTAAATATCTCAATTTTTTCTTAGATTTTCTTTAGCAGTACTGCATGTCTATATTCTTACATTCATGGTTTTCATGTTTTAGCATTTCAGAGTGCAACTATCTCTTTTTTTTTTTTTGTCGGTATACCCTTGGAGTGGCCAAACACTTCACCTACATCCCACCTACTTGTTTTCCCATATAGTTCCACGCTCTTCTGGTTCCTGTAAAGCCAGAGATGTCATTAATGAAAGAGTAGGGAGTAAATGTATTGAAAACAAGCAGATGGGAAGTAAATTAACTATTTGGCCACTCCAAGGGTGCACCGAGCACATGCACTTTGTACAATCCTTTGTGCCGATCGGTATGATTGTTAAACCAGGCACATGTGCTTGGTGCACCCTTGGAGTGTCCAAACAGTTTAATGCACATTCCCACCTACTTGTTTTCAATAGATTTACTCCCTCTTCTTCCTTGATTGACAGCTTTGACTTTACATGAGCCAGAGGAGGGCGGAACTAGGCAAAGAACAAGTTAGTGGGAAATAGGTGAAGAGTTTGGCCACTCCAAGGGTGCACCGAGCACTTGTGCTTTGTATGGTCATTTTGTGCCAATCAGCACAGAATGACTGTTAAACAAAGCATAGGTGCTCAGTGCACCCTTGGAGTGGCCAAACTCTTCACCTATTTCCTACTTGTTTTCAATATGTTTACTCCTCCCTTCTCATCCTTGATTGACAGCTCTGTCTTTACAGGATCCAGAGGAGGGCGGAGCTAAGTGGAAAAAGAAGTAGGTGGGAAGTAGGTGACGTGTTTGGCCACTCCAAGGGTGCACAGAGCGCCTGTGATTTTAGTAGTCATTCATTGCTGACAATCCTCTTAAGCACATAGAAATAGTGTCTTGAAGATATTAATGGATTTTTGTCATCTCCTTTCTTGAAACATCCCATTTACCATCATGTAAATGCATCATGTACCTATATTATTCACGTATGTACAATATGTATCGTATATTTCAAAGATGGATATATAGTTATATGAATTATATGAATGTATATATAATATTCCCCCAATACCAGTATTGGGTAATGACAGCCATACATGCATTTTGCTCCCCACTAACTTGCTTACAGGGGTTGTCTGGTTTACAAAACCCACTTTGAAAGTCTGATTACTGATACATGCTGCATGTGCCAGAAATCTGAGCTAAATGTTACCCCAGACTGTCTTTCCTGCCTTGCACCAGATGTATTCTGTATTTTAGACTTGTAAAACATGTTATTTACTGTGTGCAAAAAAGATGGTGGTTTGTCAGAAAATGAAGGGTATGAGAGTGGCTTTAATTGTGATTTTTTTTGCTCCAAAATTGAGCCACAATTTGGCATCTCTTTGTAGACCAAAATAAGTCCTTAAATTATGTAAACTTGTGCTGAAGACTAAAGATGTGCCAAAATGATCACTTCGCATTAGCCATTTATACAGTTAGGTCCAGAAATATTTGGACAGTGACACAAGTTTTGTTATTTTAGCTGTTTACAAAAACATGTTCAGAAATACAATTATATATATAATATGGGCTGAAAGTGCACACTCCCAGCTGCAATATGAGAGTTTTCACATCCAAATCGGAGAAAGGGTTTAGGAATCATAGCTCTGTAATGCATAGCCTCCTCTTTTTCAAGGGACCAAAAGTAATTGGACAAGGGACTCTAAGGGCTGCAATTAACTCTGAAGGCGTCTCCCTCGTTAACCTGTAATCAATGAAGTAGTTAAAAGGTCTGGGGTTGATTACAGGTGTGTGGTTTTGCATTTGGAAGCTGTTGCTGTGACCAGACAACATCCGGTCTAAGGAACTCTCAATTGAGGTGAAGCAGAACATCCTGAGGCTAAAAAAAAAGAAAGCAGACATGCTTGGAGTAGCAAAATCAACAGTCGGGTACATTCTGAGAAAAAAGGAATTGACTGGTGAGCTTGGGAACTCAAAAAGGCCTGGGCGTCCACGGATGACAACAGTGGTGGATGATCGCCGCATACTTTCTTTGGTGAAGAAGAACCCGTTCACAACATCAACTGAAGTCCAGAACACTCTCAGTGAAGTAGGTGTATCTGTCTCTAAGTCAACAGTAAAGAGAAGACTCCATGAAAGTAAATACAAAGGGTTCACATCTAGATGCAAACCATTCATCAATTCCAAAAATAGACAGGCCAGAGTTAAATTTGCTGAAAAACACCTCATGAAGCCAGCTCAGTTCTGGAAAAGTATTCTATGGACAGATGAGACAAAGATCAACCTGTACCAGAATGATGGGAAGAAAAAAGTTTGGAGAAGAAAGGGAACGGCACATGATCCAAGGCACACCACATCCTCTGTAAAACATGGTGGAGGCAACGTGATGGGATGGGCATGCATGGCTTTCAATGGCACTGGGTCACTTGTGTTTATTGATGACATAACAGCAGACAAGAGTAGCCGGATGAATTCTGAAGTGTACCGGGATATACTTTCAGCCCAGATTCAGCCAAATGCCGCAAAGTTGATCGGACGGCGCTTCATAGTACAGATGGACAATGACCCCAAGCATACAGCCAAAGCTACCCAGGAGTTCATGAGTGCAAAAAAGTGGAACATTCTGCAATGGCCAAGTCAATCACCAGATCTTAACCCAATTGAGCATGCATTTCACTTGCTCAAATCCAGACTTAAGACGGAAAGACCCACAAACAAGCAAGACCTGAAGGCTGCGGCTGTAAAGGCCTGGCAAAGCATTAAGAAGGAGGAAACCCAGCGTTTGGTGATGTCCATGGGTTCCAGACTTAAGGCAGTGATTGCCTCCAAAGGATTCGCAACAAAATATTGAAAATAAAAATTATTTTTTTGGGTTTGGTTTACTTGTCCAATTACTTTTGACCTCCTAAAATGTGGAGTGTTTGTAATGAAATGTGTACAATTCCTACAATTTCTATCAGATATTTTTGTTCAAACCTTCAAATTAAACGTTACAATCTGCACTTGAATTCTGTTGTAGAGGTTTCATTTCAAATCCAATGTGGTGGCATGCAGAGCCCAACTCGCCAAAATTGTGTCACTGTCCAAATATTTCTGGACCTAACTGTATATACACAATATGACTAATTTTATGACTGCCTAGTGTGTTTTCGCAGTTTACATTGAAGTGAATGGGCACTCTGTGTAATGACAAGGGCTCTCTGTATCTGTTTGACACACTGGATCCTACAGAGAGAGATGCTTTTATTTTTCTCTCTCCCTTCGTCTCCTCCTCCCTCTCTCCCTCCCTCTCCCTCTCCTTCTCCTCTTCCCTCTCCCCCTCTCTCTCCTCCTCTCCCCCTCTCCCCCTCTCTCTCCCTCTTTCTCCCCCTCCCCTCTCCCCCTCTCTCTCCCTCTTTCTCCCCCTCCCCCCTCCCCCCTCTCTTTCCCTCCCCCCTCTCTTTCCCTCCCCCCTCTCTTTCCCTCACCCCCCTCTCTTTCCCTCACCCCCCTCTCTTTCCCTCACCCCCCTCCTCTTTCCCTCACCCCCCTCCTCTTTCCCTCCTTCCCTCCCCCCCCTCTTTCCCTCCTTCCCTCCCCCCCCCTCTTTCCCTCCCCCCTCTCTTTCCCTCCTCCCCCCCTCTCTTTCCCTCCCCCCCTCTCTTTCCCTCCCCCCCCCCTCTCTTTCCCTCCACCCCCCCTCTCTTTCCCTCCACCCCCCCTCTCTTTCCCTCCACCCCTCCTCTCTTTCCCTCCACCCCTCCTCTCTTTCCCTCCACCCCTCCTCTCTTTCCCTCCACCCCTCCTCTCTTTCCCTCCACCCCTCCTCTCTTTCCCTCCACCCCTCCTCTCTTTCCCTCACCCCTCCTCTCTTTCCCTCACCCCTCCTCTCTTTCCCCTTAATCCAGAATGCTTACGGAGAAAGCTGGGGACAGGGGCTCTTAGACTTGCCCTCAGGATAGAGGGGCCATACCTGTCTCTGATCTCAGTTACCTCTGAAGGTGAGGATGTCTGAGCCGCCTACCTAGCCCTGCTCCTGAGTAGCCCTGATCTTATACCCCCTACCCCAGGGGAGGGCCGGGACAAGACTGTGATTAACCCCACATATATAAACTAACCGAGGAAACCAAAACTCTTATCTGACAACACGCTCACACAGAGGTATAAGACAATAAGAGCTAAGGAGGAAAGTAAGAGCAGGGAGGAAACAACAAGAAGACAGATGCACTCCACAACAAATCCAAGCACTACACAATACAATCATCAGCAGGACTGGGATAGAACATCACACAGACCAACACTGCAATAAACTGTAGTTGGCATGAAAGGACAGACTCCACCATCTTAAATAGGAAGGGAGACAATTTGATAGGTTTCCAACAACATGTGGTCCCAGAAGTAACAAGCAGGCTAGCAGAGGTTAACTCTTGCTACCCTGACCCTTAAATGAGCACACAGCTGAACAATGCCTGAGCCTGCCTGTGTATCTCAGGAGTGCCAGAGAAACCATATGATAGTGTCAGAATCTGTAATGTGAACAGCGTCTGATGCCGCCATGACAATCGGTGAGTTTTGTGCAAAACGTTTTGTGACAGGTGTCCCACATTCAGACCCCTCATATTTTAGCCAAAGTGGACAACAAATAACGAGCGACTTTCTTTTGGAGATTCTGCTATGTCACTCATTACACAGAGAGATCATTGTCTGCTGTGTAATGCTCATGTCCTCCTGTGGAGGCGCTACAGGGACCTGTAACACTGATTTTGTTGGGTTCCTCTACAGGATACAACTGATGGCTAAGGCAAGATGCCCTGTTTGTGCATTATAAAAAGCTGACAACCTCTTTATCATGTTTTCCTGCCATATGTCGTTCAGTACCATAAGTCACTCATTCACATATGTAATAATGTGGCGCTTTTAATCCTCTTAATTATTTTTTTGATGGTCTACTGTTGACTTAAGATAACACCACTACTCTCTGCCTTCCACAGGAGGCCTGGAAACATGCCATCCAAAAAGCCAAGCAGATGCCTGATCCTTGGGCAGAGTTCCACCTGGAAGACATAGATACCGAACATGCAATCCGACACAGGTGCGTAACAGCTCAAGACTGTTCAGAATAGTAGCTGGGAAATACTGTGCAAGGTTCCTCAAAGCTGGGTCACCCATGAGGTCAATGTGTCCAGGATAATGTCTTACATACCATAAGGGTCATCTTTAATAACCCTAAAGAGTGACGTTGGTAGACAACCTTTGGCCAATTCAACTAGAGTGGCGTAGCTGTAGGATAGGACAAAATGCTAAATTAATCATTCATTCAATTAATAAAATTTTAACCAGCTTAGGCCTAATTACTAGACTAAAATGATCACCTAGAAGAAGCTCTAAGAATCCAGTTGTTGGCTCTAAACATTTAGTTGCCGGTGGTTTGACATTCACCATCTTGGTTGTATTCCGTTTGGCTGGCAACAATGGTAAAAGTAGATATTTTTGTTTCTCCCCACCTCATCCATCATGGGTTACCAGTAATAATTAGTGATCTAATGTAATTCTATACAAAAATGTGTGGGCCTTTGTGGCCACATATGGCTGGTGGCATCACCACTACACAATCATACTGTGTCCAGCTTATACGCTAAATGGATTCACAATGGAGTTGAGAAAAAGATGTGCAGGATACTGGTTCAGTGGCCACATCTGTAGTCTTTGGCTACTGGACCAGAACCCTGCGAATCTCCTCTTACTTGCTGATATCCCTGGTGCCTCTTCTAATTAGTAGACCCGGCATGACTAGTGACATCGCCACTGAACCAGAGCACTTTGAATCTCCTCTTACTTGCCAACATCCCCAATGCCCCTTTTAATTAGTAGGCCCGGCATGACTAATGACATGGCCGCTGGACCAGGGGCCCTGCAAATCTCCTCTTACTTGCCGACATCCCCGGTGCCTCTTCTAACTAGTAGGTCTGGCATGACTAGTTACATGGCCACTGGAACAGAGCCCTGCGAATCTCCTTCTACTTGCCGACATCTCGAGCGCCTTTTCTAATTAGTAGGCCCGGCATGACGAGTGACATGGCTGCTGGACCAGAGCTCTGCGAATGTCCTCTTACTTGCTGACATCCCCGGTGCCTTTTCTAATTAGGTTCGGCATGACTAGTGACATGGCCACTGGACCAGGGGTCCTATGAATTTTTTACTCAACTCTGGATCATAAGTTTTAAACATTCCTGATATGCTTAGGTAGAAAGATCATCATACTGGAAGATTACATCAATGGTGGCTCAGGACCTAAGGCCACCTTCTTGTGTTGGGTTTCAGGTACGTGTGGCATATGTTTTTTTTTTTCATGGATCCAACATGTACACATTATGATCTATGGTGCTGCTCACTTGTCCATGTTTTCATATGGACCATGTGTCTATGTAAGCAACATGAAGACATGTCCGTTTTTTTCCGGCAGTACGGATGAACAGGGCCAATATAAGTCTGTGGGGCTGTAAAAACCGGGTACGGCACAGGGATGGCATCAGAGTACAGATTGTGTTTAACATGGAAAAGTATAGGACAAGCTTTGTCATTTCACTCTTTCTTTATCGATACCAGAAAAATACTGATCACACATGTTTTTAAAAACGTACACATGGAAGGGTGATAAAATTAGTATGGATGGTCAAAATACTGTCCTAAAACAGGTAAAAGGTATCAACCACTGAGGACTCTCAGTTCTTTTAAACATTTTTTTTGTCCTAAAACAGTCATTGAACAAAATTTGTGGCCTTGTGCCATTGCTGTACCCTGACCCATTAGTTGGGTTCTCCCCTTCCAAGCCAAACCATTGTTGGTTTATCAGTGTTCCCCAATTCCATACCTCAAGGACCACCAACAGTGAAGGTTTTGAGGGTCTCCTTAGTATTTTACAGGTGATAATTCAACTTCTGTGCAATTCTATGGGAATCCCGAAAACATGACCTGTTGGTGGTCCTTGAGGACTGGAGTTGGGGGAACACTGAGTAGAAGATATGTGATCAGATCCTGACCCACCGTGACCCATAATTGTGCATTTAGTAAAATTGCAATGCAAAATGGTCCTCCAGACTAGGAATGGTCCTTTCGAAGAAGATGCCCAGTATAGAAAAGATATGATGGAAGTCTAGTTTGGTCTCTGTAAAGGAGTGGTCCTCTTAAGTAAGTTGTCTTTTGGACTGAAGTAGTCCTTTGGAGATGTTTGACTTTATTTAAAGGGGTGGTCCAGCGAGAACAAGTTTTCAGTTATTCACAGTATAGGTGATTGTGACGACATGGACTCTCATGGGTTAAAGTTTCTTAACATTCAGCCAGACGTATTGTTCTACTGTGTGGTAACTCATGTTTGCTTAGCTATTGTTTGGGACCAGACCCTTTGGAGCATTCATTGTAATGTAGTTGTGTATTGCTAATATAATGTAATTGCCTTAGTAGCCATTGTCCAGTCTGTGACTTGCAGACTCCATGTAGATATCTTCAGTCTTTCTATGCACATCATTTGGATGAACATTGTCCATGCAGCTTGAGATTCATCCAATGGGAGAGGCGATCTTGTCCAACCAATCGATGAGGACTCAGTGTGCCCAAGTGGAAGGCTGTGGCTATAAAAGGGATTTCTTTAAGCCACCAGGGGGTTGTTGATGGATGCTGATGGATCCAGTCTAAGCTCTTAGGAGCTGACTAGAGGATCAGGATATCTTATGGCTTCAATCTAGGGACTCCGGTTCCGGTTGGAGACCATATCCACAGCCTAGGGATTTCGACTCCGGCTGCCAGGATTGTACCATCATACCAGGACTACCTAAGGAGGACACTCAGGTTGGACAGTTCAGTCACCTGTTACAGACTTTGCAGACCTCAGGCAGCTTCCTAAATCTGGCATTATTCCTTTCTCGGTGGGTGCCCGCCAAAAGCGGGGTGCTGCTGGATTGGAGTAAATAGCCCTGAAACCTCTGAGGCATGGACATTCTAAATCCCTGGTGAGCCAGCGGAAGGGTGAGACTCTGTTGCCTGTTACATTTGTGTTTTGCTGGTTATGTGTTATGTGCCGTTAATATTTTGGGGATCCAATAAAGTCTAATTATTGTGGTTCCCTCACCCTGTGTTGTCTGAGAAGTGTTATGCCCACGGTTAAGGAGGTCGGCGTTCAGTTGGGATGAGCCCTGAGCCACGCTGTCTTTCTAAAGGCGGCGGGTTTTAGTGGACGAGAGCACCCACTGAGCCCCGTGTCTCCACAGTGATAACTTACAAATCGGCACAGGTCCCAGCAGTCAGAACCCCACCACCAGCAGAATGGGAAATTTGATCACCAACGGCAATTTTATCCCAGTTACAAAATGGTGCAGCAGATCGGGCACCATACTGATACTCCATCCTTCTCTATGGGGCTGCTGCAAAAAGTTGATTGCAGCACTTGGCACCGCCATATGGTTATGTTCACGCAGCAAAAAAGAAACGTGTGAACATAGCCTAGGAAATGAGAAGAGCACAAGCTCCAACCTGACCGGAATAAAAATGCCCATTCTGCCGATCGGCATAGGTCCACACAGTTGGACCAATCAAGAAGTTATCATCTATCCCATGTAAAGGTGATTACTTTTTTCCACCCCTTTATTGTGTTGACTATATGTCCGTCACGTAGCTGTACCGTCTGAACGCTGCGGTCTTGCTCGTGGTGGTGCTTTGGTCACAGCAGCCTGCAAATGCAATTCCAGTCCAGCACCGTGCTCGGATGCCAACATTTTATGTCTGCCGGTCTCATGCTCTTAGAAACCTGGTTGCGTTCCAGGAATGTTCTCAGTAAATTTGGAAGGGTTCTCTATGACACGTAGCCTTATAGTTACCAAAGCAACCTACGTGCAAAGTCAGCTCCGAAAAAGATCCCGACATGCAACACTTCTCACATCTCTTATGTAATTTTAGGTCATTTTTATATACAGATGTTACATAGAGTTTGTTTTTACTATTACACGTAATTTTGTATAGGACTGAAGGTAAAACTACAGAAGCAGAGTGTATTCATAAAACAGCTCCAGGGAATTATAGGGAAAGTATCTCTTATATTATTGTGAAGGGCGGAGGATAGGAGGTTTAGATTAGCTGTATATGACCACTGCTACCGATCTAGTGAGGTCTTAGCAGTTAGACCCCCTCCCCATTGAACTATCATTTATTAGGATATCCTGTGGATAAATATTACTGTGGAAATACCCTTTTAGGTGTATTTATTATTTAAACTTGGGCAATATATCCCATTTTTCCAAAAATCCATGAACAGAGCATTCATGTTCTGGGTTTGTGCATGCAAAGTTAGACATTGTGTATGCTCTTATCTTGGAGCGTGCTGTATGAGGACCCTGCCTGACGTTAGACGGCGTGGGGGACCCTGCCTGACATTGGGCGGCTTGGGGGACCCTGCCTGATGTTGGACGGCGTGGGGGACCCTGCCTGACGTTGGGCAGCGTGGGGGACCCTGCCTGACATTGGGCAGCGTGGGGGACCCTGCCTGATGTTGGACGGCGTGGGGGACCCTGCCTGACATTTGGCGGCGTGGGGGACCCTGCCTGACGTTGGGTGGTGTAGGGGACCCCTGTCGGGCGGCGTGGGGGACCCCTGCCTGACAGTGGGTGGCGTGGGGGACCCCTGCCTGATTATGGGCGGCGTGGGGAAGCCTGCCTGACGGTGGGGGAGCCTGGCTGACGGTGGGCGGCGTGGGGGAGCCTGCCTGACGTTGGGCAGCATGGGGGAGCCTGCCTGATGGTGGGAGGCGTGGCGGAGCCTGCCTGACCCCGGGGGCGGCGTGGGGGAGCCTGCCTGATGTCGGGCGGCGTCAGGGAGCCTGCCTAACGTTGTATCCTATGCAATCTTCAGCTGGCCACAGAGCATTGCATTTTCTTCCTTCAGATTGAAAGAATTGATGATCTTATTTCTGTAGAAACTGCCTGATCTCAATCACACCATCACCTCTCGTTGATCATTCGCAATCCGAAATGTCCAAAATGTCTATTGGAAATCCTCGGGCCACCTACCACTCCAGGAAATTAGCCTATAACCTATGTGTGCCGTATTACCAGTAAACTTGTAGTCCCTTTTTGCTGCCACTGACAGCTCCACTCAACCCCAATCGCGGGGCCACAATAAAGCGCATATTCCCCAGTTGCTCCACAACGTTTTCTGTTACTTGTGCTGCCAGAATTATTATTTATCGTGTATCCTGTGTGCAGGGAGACGTCCGCATTATTATTTATGTCTTCTTATTAGTGTCACGCTGTACGGGGACCACGCTCGGAGACCGGGCTAAACATAGCGCTGTTTGGATGGGATTCAGCTGCTTTAGTAACATCAAGCAGAGGCCTTACATGGCCAAGAATAGAACTGAGCGGGATAACACTGGCCCCTTATAGGAGATCTGTCTGTGCAAAACTATGCAGACCCCATAATTCCAAATAGCATCCATATGCTACCGCTCTAATTGTACTTGTATACACTGGTACATGAAACCGTTCATTCATCTCTGTAAGCACATCTTGTTCATTTGTGGACGAACCATGTATCCAAGATACGCTATAAAAGACGTGGGTCCCATCAATGGGGTCGGTGTCTGTCCAGAGTCCAGGGCCCGTCCTGTTGTCATTAGAGAGGCGGTCAGAATTCTTCTACTAATGGATGAGATTCCAACAACTCCTCCGCTGACGGCAGCACGTGACCGGAACCCATTCTTGTTATATATTTACGGCATATGCACCATCAAGCGGGCCATACACAGTCAATGGCAATTGTCTGGACGTTCATTAAGACGAAAACTTTTCATCCAGATATATACAAACACATGCTTGCTCAATTTTGCAGAGTGTGCATGTGTTTTTAAAGGGGTTGTCCACTACTTGGACAACCCCTTCTCATTCCCGTTGTTCGCCTCTTTAAAAATAAAAAAGCCTATACTCCCCTCCACTGCCTGTGTGATTCCAGCTCGCGCTCCAGAGACTCACGTGACATCATTATGACACGCGAGCCCCGCTGCCTATCAGCATCGGTTTCCTTCTCCGCACCCTCGGACAGTTAAGTAATTAACAGGAAGTAAGCGCTGAGACTGCGACTCACTTCCTATTAATTACTTAGATGTTTAAGTGTGGGAAGGAGGAAGCCGGCGCTAATTAGTTGCGGGGCTCTCGTGTCCTAACAATGTCATGTGAGCCCCAGGAGGGCGCGCTCCGACACCACTGGAAGCATACCGGCAGTGGAGGAAAGTAAAGTTTTTTTGTTTTTTTTTTTTTTTTTTTTTTTTAGAGGGGTGAACAAGGGGAATAAGAGAGGGTTGTCCAAGTAGTAGACAACCCCTTTAAAGGTGAACCGGTCCTGTTCAGAAATGCTACTCACTTATACATATAGGGTTAATCTGCAAGTTAATGGCATGAAATCAAGTTTGGTTTTCTTACTGGATCAGCAGCTCTGGGGAGAAAATAAACTTATATCCTCCCAGCAGCTGCTTGCTTCCAGTCATGGAGTGGTGCAGGGCGCTATTGCAATCACTGCTCATTATACAGTGTGTTTGTTTGTAATCGCTCCTTGGTGATTGAATTGACATACTGCTCTTCAATGTGTGTGTGTGTGCAGCGCGTGTGTGTGTGCAGCGCGTGTGTGTGTGCAGCGCGTGTGTGTGTGCAGCGCGTGTGTGTGTGCAGCGCGTGTGTGTGTGCAGCGCGTGTGTGTGTGCAGCGCGTGTGTGTGTGCAGCGCGCGTGTGTGTGCAGCGTGCGTGTGTGTGCAGTGTGTGTGCAGCGCACGTGTGTATGTGTGCAGCGCGCGTGTGTGTGTGCAGCGCGTGTGTGTGTGCAGCGCGCGTGTGTGTGCAGCGCGCATGTGTGTGGAGCGCGTGTGTGTGTGTGTGTGTGTGTGTGTGTGTGTGTCTGTGCAGCGTGTGCGCAGCAGGCTGTCAATCAGTGATTACAGCACACTCACTATATAGATAGCGGTGACTGTAAGCGCTCCCTGCACCACCTTGACAACTGGAAGTTAGCGCCACAGGGAGGATTTAACTTGATTTTCCAGTAAAGCAGCCTAACATGATTTTAATGCTTTTTACCTGCAAAATAACCCCATAGCTGCAGATGGATAGCATTTCTAGATGTGTCACGTTCCCTTTAAAAGGAATCTGTCATCAGGTTTTTGCTATGTAAAGCTGCATGATGTAGGGACAGTCCAATGTGTCACTTACTGATGACTGAATTTATTTTTGTTTTTTTCTTGTCTTTGTTGTTGTGTATATTTGATATGCAAATTAATTGTCCAATTCCTGTGAAATCTGCAAGTTTGGCTGACTTTCCTATTTCTTTGGACACCTTGAGAAATGAGCAATTACCATAAATGACTCTAATATAAGAAGGGTTATCCTTGAGTATCCTGATGTTTTTCTAACTGTCCAATAATCTAGAGTCTCCGATAATCCGGCACCTGTCTCTTTCCATTAATGTTAGAATAAAGGAAATTTACTGTACAAAAGAGATTAACTTTCTAAGTCCAAAATATACATTTTTTTTTTTTTTTGTATGTTCTCTGTTAGACGTGCAGTTGTGAGTTATTTTATCAGTGACATTTTGCATAATTGATGTTTCTCCCTTTAGGTACAATGCTGTCTCTGGCCAGTGGGTACAAGACGACGTATTAATTAAAATGGCGTCTCAGGTAAGTATTTTCATTGTATTCTTGTATCTGCCCTGTTCTCGGTAACAGTCTGAAGTCGAGAGCAATTTGGAATTATTAATCTGCTTTCTGCCCCACAATGGAGACACTGTGCGTAAAACAGGATTGTTGCTCTGCTGAATTGCAAATCACTAATATAATGGTAAAGGGGTTTTCTGGTGTTGAAAAATCTCTCTTCACCTGGTCTGTTTAAAAAAAACAAACTGTGCTTTACTTACCCTTCCCAGGCTGATGCGCCTTGCTCGCCCTTCCCAGGCTGATGCGCCTTGCTCGCCCTTCCCAGGCTGATGCGCCTTGCTCGCCCTTCCCGGGTCGATGCGCCTTGCTCGCCCTTCCCAGGCTGATGCGCCTTGCTCGCCCTTCCCGGGTCGATGCGCCTTGCTCGCCCTTCCCGGGTCGATGCGCCTTGCTCGCCCTTCCCGGGTCGATGCGCCTTGCTCGCCCTTCCCGGGTCGATGCGCCTTGCTCGCCCTTCCCAGGCTGATGCGCCTTGCTCGCCCTTCCCGGGTCGATGCGCCTTGCTCGCCCTTCCCGGGTCGATGCGCCTTGCTCGCCCTTCCCGGGTCGATGCGCCTTGCTCGCCCTTCCCGGGTCGATGCGCCTTGCTCGCCCTTCCTGGGTCGATGCGCCTTGCTCGCCCTTCCCGGGTCGATGCGCCTTGCTCGCCCTTCCCGGGTCGATGCGCCTTGCTCGCCCTTCCCGGGTCGATGCGCCTTGCTCGCCCTTCCCGGGTCGATGCGCCTTGCTCGCCCTTCCCGGGTCGATGCGCCTTGCTCGCCCTTCCCGGGTCGATGCGCCTTGCTCGCCCTTCCCGGGTCGATGCGCCTTGCTCGCCCTTCCCGGGTCGATGCGCCTTGCTCGCCCTTCACTAACGTCACATCTGCAGCCTTTCCACCAATAAGCGAAGTCAGCAACTTTTCCCTAGTTCTCTTGGAGGCACTGAGCTCAGTTATTGGCCGCAACGCTATGAATGTGACGTCAGTGCTGCAGAATGTAACAGACACCAGGAGCAATGGCAGAGACTCGACACTGGACCTGGGGAGGGTGAGTAAAGGACATATTGTTTCAAAACAATCTGCAGGTGCTGAGGGACAGGTGTTTTCCAAAATCGTTAATTGTGGGGATGACCAAGTGCAAAGTACAGGGTTCAGGTTTAGGATTTACTAATTATAAGCAATCCCATCACATGCCCAATTATTCACATATTCTTTTATTCCTCCAGGCGTTTGGACGTGGCGCCATGAGAGAATGCTACAGAACGTAAGTAAAGATATTTATGTTTATCTTTTTCTTATTGATCTGTTTTTACTTCTTGCATTTTTTGGTTCTATAGTCGGACGTGTGCCCTTTATTAATCATACAGGGTGTGATGAGCGTCTGCAGCTCTTGTAAACTGCACTGAGAATAACCGTGGGAATGTTTAGCATCTCCACTGGCGCACGTAAGCGCTCACTAATTATATAATGTCCCGGAGCTCCAGGACGGGATAATGGCTTTTCTAATCCTATGATCTTCCCTATGGGAACGTGTAAGACCTACTTGTCATGTGAAGTATTTAATAACATATGGATTGTAAGAAAAGTATTCGAATACTAACGAAAGATTAAATATAAAGGAATCCAAATATTTACAAATATAGAGGTGCAAAATAATTCAAAGGGCCCCATTTAGCTGTGGTGAAGACAGTCTATGAAGACCGACCATCCATTTATGTAGACCGACCATCCGTTTATGAAGGGCGACCATCCGTTTATGAAGGGCGACCATCCGTTTATGAAGGGCGACCATCCGTTTATGAAGGGCGACCATCCGTTTATGAAGGCCGACCATCCGTTTGTGATGACCGACCATCCGTTTGTGATGACCGACCATCCGTTTGTGATGACCGACCATCCTTTTGTGATGACCGACCATCCTTTTGTGATGACCGACCATCCATTTATGAAGACCGACCATCCATTTATGAAGACCGACCATCCATTTATGAAGACCGACCATCCATTTATGAAGACCGACCATCCATCCGTGAAGACTATCCATCCGTGAAGACTATCCATCCGTGAAGACTATCCATCCGTGAAGACTATCCATCCGTGAAGACTATCCATCCATGAAGACCATCCATGAAGACTATCCATTTATGAAGACTATCCATGAAGACTATCCATTTATGAAGACTATCCATGAAGACTATCCATTTATGAAGATTATCCATGAAGACTATCCATTTATGAAGACCATCCATGAAGACTATCCATTTATGAAGATTATCCATGAAGACTATCCATTTATGAAGACTATCCATGAAGACTATCCATTTATGAAGATTATCCATGAAGACTATCCATTTATGAAGACTATCCATGAAGACTATCCATTTATGAAGACCATCCATGAAGACTATCCATTTATGAAGACTATCCATGAAGACTATCCATTTATGAAGACCATCCATGTCTTGAATCAGCAGCTTTTTGTCTTTGTTTTTTCATTTCTTTAATCTAAGTCTCATCGGTGTCTGTGAGTGACATAGGGTACCTTCACACTTAGCGATGCAGCAGCGATCCGACCAGCGATCTGACCTGGTCAGGATCGCTGCTGCATCGCTACATGGTCGCTGGTGAGCTGTCAAACAGGCAGATCTCACCAGCGACCAGTGAACAGCCCCCAGCCAGCAGCGACGTGCAAGCGACGCTGCGCTTGCACGGAGCTGCCCTCTGGAAGCTGCGGAGACTGGTAACTAAGGTAAACATCGGGTATGGTTACCCGATGTTTACATTAGTTACCAGCGCACAGCTGTGTGTGCAGGGAGCAGGGAGCCGCGCACACTGAGCGCTGGCTCCTTGCTCTCCTACCATAGCTACAGTACACATCGGGTTAATTAACCCGATGTGTAATGCAGCTACATGTTCAGAGAGCAGGGAGCCGCGCACACTGCTTAGCGCTGGCTCCTTGCTCTCCTAGCTGCTGTACACATCGGGTTAATTAACCCGATGTGTACAGCAGCTACATGTGCAGAGAGCCGGAGCCGGCAGCACAGGCAGCGTGAGAGCTGCAGAGGCTCGTAACTAAGGTAAATATCGGGTAACCACCTTGGTTACCCGATGTTTATCTTGGATACAGCTTACCTCAGCTGTCAGATGCCGGCTCCTGCTCCCTGCTCGCTTCATTTGTCGCTCTCTCGCTGTCACACACAGCGATCTGTGTGTCACAGCGGGAGAGCGGCTTTGAAGAAAACGAACCAGGGCTGTGTGTAACGAGCAGCGATCTCGCAGCAGGGGCCAGATCGCTGCTCATTGTCACACATAGCGAGATCGCTAATGAGGTCACTGCTGCGTCACAAAAAGCGTGACTCAGCAGCGATCTCGGCAGCGAGCTCGCTGTGTGTGAAGCACCCCATAATGTGCTGAAACTATCCAGGGTGCACACATTGATCCCAGATAAGTCTCAGAACAAGTTTACTGCAGCCTGTGATAAAGTGCAGACTGCAGTGATAGGACTGAGTGTTTATTTGCTTTCATAATCCGGATGTTATGGTTTTATGACCTTTCTCAGATATTTGATGATAATATTTAGTTCTTTGCAAGAAGTAAAGATTGTGTGCCAAATACTGGGAGCCGGAACCACTTCTGCCACTTGCTAAACAGGTTTTTCCATTTTGTAAAGTGAAAAAGCCTATTGCTAGGATAGGCTATCACTTTATGATTGGTGGCGGTCCAATCTCTTGGTAAGAAAGGGTTTTGGTGGGGGTCCCCTGCTTCCAGACAGGGGGTTACAGCTTGGTCCGATCCCTTTAACCTCGCTGTAGTTCTTTGCACAGCAGAGAGCTTTACTGTGTTGGGAAAAATTGGGATGGATCCATTCTCAGGATTGGTGGCACAGGTGGGTAAACCTTATGTTATGGGGTAGGAGAATCCCGTTAATACTTGCAAAATTTTCTGAATGGTTTTACCAAAGATTGACTGTTATCCCTTATCCTTATTGATTGCTTGGGATCCACCACTGATTTTTGAGACCTGTAGATATCGTGCACGGGCATCTTGGCTTTGTGTATTGCTTATGGGACCGCCGGAGAAAGCCGACTGTTCAGACACAGCTCTGCAGAGCCCTGTTTTGTGGATTGGTTGGTCTGTGTGCTCTCTGTGATTTAACGTTGTAATGTACAGGAGAAGCTTTGTAATTTATTTATCCATACGTGAATAATGCTGATGAAACTCGGATCCAAAATGCTTTGTACCAAGATTTTGTGAAAAAACACTGCATCTTAATAGAAAACTCACACATTTACACTTAATGCAAGATCAGCAAGAGTCACCGGATGGACAGTGTTCACGTCTTCCTATTGCCTAAAAAAGGCTAAAAATCCATTTCCTTTCGATACAGTCAATATGCGACTGTGTATATTTGTGTGTGTTTTGAGATATATGTATAAATGTATAAGATATATATTGTAGTGCAATCAACTTGCTTATAATCCATTCAATAGCTGACTCCACTATCATGATTCAGTCACATTTCAACCGAAATGAAAGGGAATCTGTAATTTTTAGTGACTGACCGTCTGCTCTCCTGATCAACATTTCTCACATGGGTAACTCCTCCTTTCGTATAAGACAAGCCTTTTAATCACAGCTGCAGCATTTTTTCAAAATGCCCTTCGACTATATTTACCCACTTCTGGCTTTACTCCATGCCAGTGATAGATCATCTATACTGACCACTTTGAAGGAGCCTATCTCTGGAGAAGCTAAAGTGACATTTCTGATGCAGCTGTGAAGTGTTCTGCTGGAGAAACAAAGGAGTGCTATTTATTATCTTTCCCCATCTATTTATCTTGCCATCCTCGTGTTTTTTGTTAGTAGTGAGCTTAGTGTCTCGTTGGCCTCCTCACTAGTCAGAGTAAATTCAGGGTCAACGAGGGCCTAGGCATGTGACACAGCACAGGGGGAAGAACCCGTCTAGAGAGTGCAGGGATCAGTCAGGTGAGTGTTATTTTGTGACTCCTATCACCAGAGCCTTCCTCTACATCGTCCCTTTGTGTTGTGCCACACATATTCCCTCTGTACGGCGTGACACTCGGGGAGATCTATGTCTGGCTCATAGATCTTAACAGCTCATTTACATATTAAGAATTTCATGGATTTCTCTGGAAAAATAGACCGACTCTCAGATATCAAGGTATCATTTTATTCAGCCCTCTATTACCTACATGCCCATATAGACGCCTTAGTAGGTTTGACCCTACTGACCAGATGCCCTTTAAGTGGCTTAATTCAGTAGAGTAGGAGAGGTGGTGTTTGCCATTCCATAGGGGGGAGAGCGGCTGCAGGTGGCAACTCTTGCACTGCATGACCCTGGTTTGGTTTTTTTTTTTTTAAACTTTGAATTTTTATTGAGATTTTCAATTTACGTTTTTCATACATAAAATAAAACATAAAATTCACAATTCTTATCGAACCTAGACAAACAATGACAGGACAGGTGAGGAGGGTTAGGAGGGGAGAGGAGAAATAGGAGGGAAGAGGGAAGGGTTTCAAGAGTCCATGCTCTTTCCATAGGACCCATAGGCCTCAGTCTCACAGATCCTCCTGTCCCGCAAAGTAGTCCCATGGTGCCCACACGGCCTGGAAACGGTCAACTGTGTCATGCAATAGTGCCGTGAGATGTTCCATGCGTCTAACGTCCAGTAATCTATACTTGAGGCTCTGGAGTGAGGGTGTCCCTGGCTGCCTCCAATTCTTTGCAATTAAGCATCTGGCCGCCGTAAGGATGTGGGACAAAAGCTTAGAGGCCGTTTTTCCCAATCCCCCATTCCCAAGACCCAGAACATAGATCAGGGGATCAAGATCAACCTCTATATATAGTACTTTATGGATCAACCCTCTAACCCGCTCCCAGAAGGGGACTATCCCTGGACAGGACCAGAATATGTGCAGAATGGTGCCCCTGCCTCCCCCGCATCTCCAGCAACAAGCCGGTATGGAGGGGTCTATGCCATGAAGGAAATCTGGAGTGTGGTACCAAAATAGCAAAATTTTATAGATATTTTCCTTATATAGTGTGCATATTGACGTCTTGGCGGCGTTTCCCCAGATTGCTGCCCATTCCTGAGGAAGTATCCGCCTTCCCAATAGAGACTCCCATTTCCGCATGTATGGAAAAGACCCCTCGGGCCCCTCCCGTGAATCAGAAAGCAAAATGTAAATTTCCTAAATCAGCCCCTTAGTATCAGTGCCCCTTCTGCAAATTTTCTCAAAATCTGTGGGAATCGAGGCCCCTGCCCTGCCAAACAAGGAGCCAGCCAAGTCTCTGATCTGCAGATATTGGAAAAACTCTCGATTAGAGAGAGAGAATTTATCTCTAAGGTACTCAAAGGAATGGATCTGCATTGTACTTCCATCTATAATGTCTGCAAATCTGAATAGACCTGCCTTGAGCCAGGGGTGCACCATGTCCGACTCCAGACTGCTTGGGAGCAAGGGTTGGTATATGAAGGACACCAGAGGGGAGCAGGGGGATGCCAAAGGAAATCTTCTAATGCAAAATGCCCAGAGGTCCCTAGTGAACTGCATCGGTCCAAGAAGAGGGGGGGGCGAATCACACCGGGCCGGGGGCCACAGGAGCGCGTTTGGATGTATAGGCGCCAGCCAAAGTTTTTCAATCTCAGTCCACCTGTTGTATGCCCAAAGGGACACCCAACAGGGGATCCTTCTAAGATGGGCCGCCCAATAGTATTTTAGGATGTCCGGGACAGAAAGCCCCCCCCCTGTTTCTCCGAGCCATCAACACCTCCCTGGCCACCCTATGACGTTTGTTACACCAAATAAATCTAAGGATAGCCGCCTGAAGGGACTTCAGCTCCTTTATTGGTACCTTAACTGGGAGGGTTTCAAAGAAATATAATAATTTTGGGAGCAAGCTCATTTTAACCGCCGCAATGCGCCCCATCCACGAAAGAGGGAGGGGCAACCACTTGCTCAAAAGAGTTCTCAGCTCTCGGAAAAGGGGGGGGAAGTTAAGGTTATAGAGGGAATCATAAGTAGATGTGAGGTTAACCCCCAGGTACTTGACCGCATCTGTCTTCCAACGAAACTTAAAATTCAAACGCAGGTAATCCAGGGCCACCGGGTCGAGATTCAAGGGCATTGCCTCCGTTTTGCTAGAGTTGATCTTATACCCCGAAAGGCTCCCGTACCTACCCAAGGTGCACATTAAAATTGGAAGGGACACATGGATGTTAGTAAGTGTAATGAGCACATCGTCGGCAAAAAGTGAGATTTTAAACGGTTTATTCCTGACCAGGACCCCCGAGATGTCTGGGTTGCTCCTGACCGAGGCCGCGAGGGGCTCTATGCATAGCGCAAAAAGGAGGGGGGACAGGGGGCACCCCTGCCTGGTGCCATTGGAGATGAGAAAAGGCTTAGAGATGTGGAGGGGGAGTTTGATAGAGGCCGTAGGAGCGCTATACAGGGACTTCAAGGCCCGCATAAAGCCACCCGAGATCCCAAAGACCTCCATTGTCTTGAAGAGAAAAGGCCACGCAAGGCGGTCAAAAGCCTTCTCTGCATCTAGACTCAACACCAACGCCTGTTGCTTCGTCCGATTTACCACATCCACCAGGTCTATGACCTTCCTGGTGTTGTCCCCCCCCTGACGGCAAGGGACAAAACCCACCTGGTCTTTATACACGAGTTGGGGCAACCATCGATTAAGCCTGGCCGCCAAGAGCTTGGTGAACATCTTCAAATCGGAGTTCAAAAGGGCTATTGATCTATAATTAGCACAGTCCAATGGGTCCCTGGGTGGCTTGGGCAGGAGGATTAAATGGGAGTGTAGCATGGATGGAGGGATAGGGTCACCCTGAAGGAAAGAGTTAAACAAGGCGGCCATGTGTGGGAGGAGCTCCGCCGCAAACACCTTGTAATAAAAATAAGTAAAGCCGTCCGGGCCCGGTGACTTCCCGCCAGGCAGGGCTTCCAGAACTTGCTCCAGTTCCTCTGTAGTAATCTCTTCATTCAAAGCCGCGGCTGCTCCGCAAGGCAGTGAAGGGAGCTCAAGGGCCGAAAAATAGTCCCCAAGTGCCCCAGCCCCGCGCGAAGCCATGCCCGGGGGAGCCGGAAGGTTATAAAGCTTGTTGTAGTAATTGAAAAAATGTCAGCTATTGAAGCGGGGTGATAGTGGATAGTGCCCTTTTCGTCGCGCAGAGCCTGAGGCATGAGGATGTAGCGCGCTCCTTAAGCTGCCTGGCGAGTAAGGTATGAGCCTTATTACTCCTTTCATAGTATCTTTGTTTGGAAAAGGTTAGCAATTTTTCTGCTCTGCCAATTGCCAAGTCTCTCAACTTTTCCCTAAGGCTGATGACTCTCCTAAGAATAGTCAGTGATGGGGCAGCCGCCAGTCTCCCCTCCTGTAGCTTAAGATGGGCTGTTATAGAGTCCCGCTGGCTTGTGGCATTCTTTTTAGCCCTGGCGCCCTCTCTAATGCATAGTCCCCTCATCACTGCCTTGTGAGCTTCCCAGAGTGTTGCCGGCGACGTGACCGTGCCCGTGTTCAACTGAAAGAATTCGACCAGTTGCTTATTTAAAAAGGCCCTAGTGTCGGGATTTTTGATCAGAGATTCATTAAGGCGCCAATGCTGAGGCCTAGGTCGAGGACCATCTTTCTTGAAGTCCATTATGAGTGGGGAATGGTCTGACCACGCAATGGATCCCATTTCCACCCTCTCAAGACGCCCCAGCAGCTGTGAGTCAATGAAAAAATAGTCTATTCTGGTGTGCGTCTGATGCGGTTGCGAGTAGAAGGAAAAGGCCTTCTCTCCCGGGTGGTCCACCCTCCAAGCGTCGTATAAAGCCCCTGATCTAATGAGCCTCCGAAAGTCCCGGGACAAATTTTTCAAAGCACCCGATGGAGGGTGTCCACCCACAGAGAGTCTGTCAGCCACCTCCGAAAAAGGGATGTTAAAGTCTCCCCCCAACACCGTAGAGGCCGGTGCCAGTCCGCCTATCAGATCGAGTATTTTCTTAAGAAAGCGTATCTGCCCTTCATTAGGTGCATAAATGTTGGCCAGTATGTGCGGGGATCCCCCCAGTTGGCCCTCCAGAATCACATATCTACCCTCTGGATCGCAGTGAGAACCCGTAATTTGTAGAGGACAACTGGAGGATATTAAAATAGCAACTCCCCCCCTCTTGGAGCCCGAGTAAGCCGAGTAATGGATGGGAAAGCGGTGGGACGCAAATTTGAAAGTGTTTGATTCCACAAAATGTGTTTCTTGGATAAAGGCTATGTCTGCCCCTGATGTTTTCAGTTCCTGTAGCAGCAATTTCCTCTTACGGGGTGAATTCAGACCTTTTACGTTAAGAGAGATAATGCGGGTCATATCTAAAACTTAGAAGTAAGAAAAAGCTAATGGCACACCTATACCGTCGGGGGCATGACTTCCCCTGTGAAGCCGGCCAGAGGAGATGGTCCATACGACAAAGGGCCGCAGCTCCCAGGGACTCTAGAAGGGGTGGTACCTGAAAGGACACATAAGGAAAAAACATCGGGGAGGGGGGAAGACAAGGACAAACATAGAAATGAACATGAATTAAGAACAATAACCAAAATGCATAAACCTTAGGCATAGATTCCCGGGGGGTCAACCCGGAAGGGAGAGACCTAGAGGGAGGTTCCCCAACCCGTCTGAGCTAAGAGAGCCACCCACCTCACTCCCCAGTAGCCCTCCCACGGGGGTCAGTCCAGTGGGCACAGGCCCGTGCCAAAAGGAAACAAGGGAAAAAAAAAAAAAAAAACAAAAAAAAAACAAAAAACCTCAACCACTAACTCCAAGTAAGGGGACCGGGCTCCCGCCAACCCCCTACCACCCACGGCATCATTGTGGCTACAGCCCCCCCCCCTTATGCAGCTCAACAGACCCAGAGGGCCGCAGATGACACAATGGACAGTCAGAGGCTTGCTGTAGAGAGAGTCACAGTATCACAAAGCATGCTCAGCCACTGGAACTCAGAGGGTATAAGAAATAGGCACCAACCAGGTTAAGAAGTGTCCTCAACGGTGAGCCGGGGAGGGGGGCGACCCGCGGCCCCTACCTCCTCTCCCCCCCAAAGCCCCACGCCCTCCACCCCTCACCTTGGACCACACGGGAGGGGGCGGCCCTTCTAACCTTTGCAAGTCCCAATCTGGGATACAGACCGCTGGAATGTCCAGTGCTTCACAGAACAGAGTGGTATCTGCTGGAGTGCGAAGGGTCGCCGATTTACCCCCTCTGCGCGCTGTTAGTGCAAACGGGTAACCCCAGCGGTATGGAACCTGGTGCTCCTTCAGGCTCGTGAGGAGGGGTTTGAGGTGCCGCCTTTTCTGGAGTGTGATGCGAGAAAGATCCGGGAAAAGCTGGATTTCCTTGCCATTGAACACAGGTGCCGTGCGCCTCATTCTAGCCTTAGCCATGATCAGTTCTTTGGTGGAGAAGTCGTGAATGCAACAAATGATGTCCCGGGGTTGGGTGGATAAATTCTTCGGCTGTAAAGCCCTGTGTGCCCTGTCCAGCTTGATGATGTTAGAAGGGGGAGCGTCCAACACTTCATTAAAGATGGATTGTAGTATGGAGTTTGTGTCCTCGGGCCCATCTGACTCTGGGACCCCCCTCACACGGACATTGCAACGGCGTCCTCTGTTGTCGAGATCCTCTATGTGAGACTGCATATCCTCCATTATTTTTTGTTGCGATGTTGCCAGTTTGTGTAATTCTGATACATGGGATCTGGTGATGTCATGCTCTTCCTCCAGGGATTCAATTCTGCCAGACAATTGCTGCAAATCTCTCCTCACTTCAGCTATTTCTGACCTGCAAGTTGCTTTAACCTCACGTATGAGGCATTGAAAGTCCTCTTTAGAAGGAAGTTTACTTATGAAATCATGCATGTCCTTATAGAAGGTGTCTGGCCCTTTAAGGTGAGCACCTGCAGTAATAGACGCTGGAGTTTTAGTCTGGTGCTGGGGAGGATGATCTCCACACCGAGGCCCAGAGGGGGGAAGCAGGCTGCTCTGTTCCCTGATATTACCAGCTGTAGCTGCAGTCCCTTCTTCTCCCGGCAGTGGGGAGGGCTGCCCCCCGACCTCCACCTTATCTCCCACAGCCACTATGTGCTCCTGGGCCTGCTGCTGCTGTGCCTGAGGATCCGATGCAGTGCAGGGCTGCTGAGCCAAGGCATCCCCTGTTGGATCTGCTGCAGAGATTCCTCCACTCCCCCCTGTGTCCCCGCTCACCCACTCCTCCTTCTCTTGCTGCTTAGCAGGCCGGGCCAGTGCCTCCATTTCCCCTCCATGCTCCTGGAAAGATGGCGTCCGGGCCTCCCCTGGACCCTGTTCCAGGCCCAAGAAAGTATCCAGCGCCGTGGTGTGCAGCGGGGGGGCCACCGATGCCTGCTGCGACGGTTTAATCCTCCGTGGTCCCATCCTGAGAGCCGGTGAGTAGGTTTGTGCTTATGATAAGTGCTAATTTAGCTGAGGGTCAACAGGAGCTCCTCTTCCCCACGTCCACTCAGCTCAGCATCCTGGACACGCCCCCTGGTTTGGTTTTTATTGTATTGTCTCCAATGGTCACAATGTACAACTTCTTTTTCCCTGCATTTATACGCTTCTGTCCACCAAAGGCCCCCAAAAATAAGAGACTAATTAAAGCCAACGAACATGAAATGTGAGATCATATGACTCTTGCCTTACATGTGATTATGTATGATTATAGTTTTTAGATATCCATCATTGACGTTGCTCCTTGTCCTTTTTTCAGGAAGAAGCTGTCTAATTTCTCGCACAATCAACAGTGGAAAAGCGCGTACAATTATGTGGCCAAACGCTATTTAGAAACTGTTGACAGAGATGTGTATTTTGAAGATGTCCGACTACAAATGGAGGCTAAATTGTGGGGTGAGGATTACAACCGGCACAAGCCACCAAAGCAGGTAGGATGGATGTGATCACGTGGCACTATGTACTTTGTATTGAGCCGCCATGTTGGGGTCTGATTGTATTCTTGGAAATGATACCTTTCGGCATCTGGTGTAGCGAAGTCTTGGAATTTGGTGCATCCCGTTTATATACCCTTCAGGGTGAGAACATTCCTTTGCGCTGTTTTATGGCTTCTATGGTTGTCATCTATTAGCTATATAGGAGACCATGATACAGTGGGCATGGAAAGTATTCAGACCCCTTTTAAATTTTCACTCTTTGATTCATTGCAGCTATTTGGTAAAGTCAAAAAAGTTCATTTTTTTTCTCATTAATGTACACTCTGCACCCCATCTTGACAGGAAAAGTCTAGGAAGAGTTCTGGTAGTCCCAAACATCTTCCATTTAAAGATTATGGAGGCCACTGTGCTCTTAGGAACCTTGAGTAGTGCAGAAATTCTTTTGTAACCTTGGCCAGATCTGTGCCTTGCCACAATTCTGTCTCTGAGCTCCTTGGGCAGTTCCTTTTGACCTCATGATTCTCATTTGGTGTGACATGCACTGTGAGCTGTGAGGTTTTATATAGACAGGTGTGTGCCTTTCCAAATCAAGTCCTATCAGTTTAATTACACACAGCTGGACTCCAATGAAGGAGTAGAACCATCTCAAGGAGGATCACAAGGAAATGGACAGCATGTGACTTAAATATGAGTGTCTGAGAAAAGGGTCTGAATACTTATAACCATGTGATATTTCAGGTTTTTTGGTTTAATAAATTAGCAAAAATGTCTACATTTGTTTTGGTTTTTTTTCCTGTCAAGATGGGGTACAGAGTATACAATAATGAGAAAAAAATGAAAATGAACTTTTTTGAATTTACCAAATGGCTGCAATGAAACAGAGTGAAAAAATTAAAAGGGGTCTGAATACTTTCCTTACCCACTGTAACGCTGAAAAGATCATTGAAAGACTTCACATAGGAGAACAACTCATAGACTAATATTTTAAAAACATTTTAAAGGCAATGTTATTTAGCCGACTTTTTTAGGCTAAAGTCACATCTGAGACGGGTTGGCCACCTTTTGGCAATTATTTTTTTTTTGTCTTAAAGGGGGTGTCCACTACTTTTACATGGTCTATTCTTAGGATAACTCATCAAGGTCTGATCGGCCGAGGTCCAACACCCCACATCATCTGTTCCCGGTGCTGGTGGCAGCAGCAGGTGGCCAGAAATGCTCAGTCCTGAAGTTGCTCCGTCAACTGATAGCGGCCCGATACGGCACATCCGCCTCCTATTCAAATCAATAAGAGTCAGAGGTGTAGTACCCAGTTGCTATAAGAAGACGGTGCAGATCCAGAGCTGAGCATATTCCGCCACCAATGGTACCAAAAACAGCTGATAAGCAAGGGTGCGGGGTGTTGGACCCGAGCCGATCAGACATTGATGACCTATCCTGAGGATAGGCCATCAATGTTAAAGTAGTGGACAACCTCTTTAAATGCATGTATTTAGGGCTAAAAGTAATTTTTGCAATTGGGTTTCATTAAAAAGTTTGCACCATTCCCCTGCAGTAGCCTCCGTGTTACACTGCCTATTGCTGGCTACAGAATGAGTTAACAGGTAAAATTAAAAAAGCCTATACTCCCCTCCCGTACCAGTGCTGTTCCAGCGGTGCCATGGTTCGCGTTCCTGGGGCTCACGGTTGCTGTGGTGTCATGGGAGCCCCATGTCCAATCAGCGTTAGCTTTTTTTTCCCCCACCTTCGGACCAAACGCGCAGTCAACAGGAAGTGAGCACAGCCACAGCTCTCACTTCCTGTTGACTAACTTTTTTTGGTCTGAAGGCGTGGAGAGGGAAGTCGGTGCCGATTGGACGCAGGGCTCATGTAACGTCACAGGAGCCCCAGGAACGTGAACCGTGGCACCCCTGGAACGGTACCAGTACGGGAGATGAGTATAGGCTTTTTTGTTTTTACCTGGGAAAACGTGGAATCAGAAGGGGCTGTCCTAGCAGTGGTACCCTTTTAACTTTAAAGGAATTTTACCCCTCATATTATCAGATAAATAGGTGATATGTTGCATATTGTTGAAGTTTTAACACTGAGATCAAAAACAGGGCTGTAAAGTCCTCCATCTGAATGGAGAGATGGTCAGGCATGGGCGCCATTCTCTGTCCATTGACTATAGGACTGCTGAGGATGGCCAAACCCCATATTTGTTTTCCATAGAAACCCTTACATATTATATGCCCCATTCTTTGAGTCTTGGAAGGATAGATATCTGTGGGCATCATTGGACATTTCAATATTGGGGCACATAACGGTTGAATGTAAGATCCTTATTTTGGGGAGAGGCTGAATTTAGTGTTTTACCCCCAGACAAATTGGTCACTAATTCCAAATTGTCCCCACAGAGTTCTATATACAAGTATGTCTGTTCCAGCTTCTCCTGATATTCAGGGCATGAAGGCCTGTGTCACCTTAGAGGTTTATCTGCCCCGGGGATGAACTGTGCAGTGTGGTGCAGGCTTTGGGGCCTACATAAGGCTAGACTCCTATTTGAAGTATCTGTTGTCGCCCTTGCTCTCTCCGTCTTCTGGGGTTGCCATTGGTCAGGAAATAATGGCTTCCAGACGACCATCTGTGCCACTTCTTTCTTGTGAGAGAATGCTCTCGGGATACCCGGCAGACCTCAGTCATATTCGATATCTGCCCTCAGATGCTTTACGTGACTCTTCTGGATGCTAGCGTTCCCTGGCTAATGACGCTTTGCCACTGCCACAAAAAATAGGAAAGATGAGACAGCAGCTGTTGCCCATCTGACATACTGTGCTTGTAGCCTTAAAGGGGTCGTCCATTACTCGGACAATCCCTTCTCAATTACAATATTTCACCACATAGAGTAAAAATATCTTGTACTCGTCTCCGATGCTGGCGCCGTTCCAGCAGCAACAGCACTGGGTCTCCCAGGGCTGACGTGACATTATGTCACGTGAGCCCTGCAGTCAATCAACAGCCATTAAAGGGCTGCTTTATTCTCATTTTCTTCAGACAAAACTGCCATCTAGGAAGAACTGAGATGTGTTGCTACCCTCCAAAGGAAGTAAAAGTAAAGAAGCCCATTATCGACATAACGCCTCACAATCCCTGGCGCTGATATTGCTGGAACAATGTTGGCACTGGAGGCGAGTTTAAGATGGTTTTTTACTCTACATGAGAAATATTGTAATTCAGAAGGTGTTGTATGAGTAGTGGACAACCCCTTCAAACTGGCACTGGACAGTCACTTCAGATTTTGACAATGGTGGTTACCTAATAACAGTCCATTGGGTTCTGCAATCATTGGTTTAAGGCTTAAAGGGGATCTGCCACCAGTTCAACATTGGCCAGTTTTTTAGTTTACTTTATTCCCACTGCTTTAATAAGAATAAAACTTTTTGTTTTTCTTAGATCTGCCATACGATTCCAGAGATATGGGCCTTTTCTCTAGTTCTGACTGTTATGATCTTTACTAGGGGGGCGTGGCTCTAGACTGTACTAGATAATTACCTTATTGCCCCGCCCCCTTGCAAACACCATGAAAATTAGCACTAAATAAAAAGGCCCATATCTCTGGAACCGTATAGCGGATTTCAAAAGAATAAAAAATTGTATACTCAGGGGAGCAACGGGAATAAAATTAGAGCAAATACCGGACACTTCTGATTTTCTGACAGGTCCTCCTTTAAGTTTCAAATATTGAGCAAAGTGTACGAAGTGTATGATCCTTTTCGAACTTTCTGTGTATCTGAAGATAAGCAGCACCTGAGATTCTGGCAGCTGCTTATCCCTTGCTGTATTTAAAATAACATGCTGAATGCGCAATTCTCTTTTTTTTTTTTTTCACACGGATTTTGTTGCAATGTTTGAAAAGTTTATGTAGAAATATTACATGATGGATTTGGTTTGCACAAGTTTTTGGCAGCCAGGTGAGAAAGACAGGAACTGAACTCACGACCTTGTGTTCCGAGTCTTTACTGCCGCGCCTGCCTGTCACCAGGGGCTCGTACAAAAACAGCTCCGGGCCGATGGAATTGTTTTTGTGATCACATTTTGCAGTATTTTGCATACTGTATTTACTTATTATGATATCTTAGAAATCATTAAATGAATATATTTTTGCAAGATGGGGCTTTAGTATCAGGCTTCTCTTTCCTGCGGAGTATGAGCTATACTCTGCTTTATTGCAATAAGGGTCTATTCACAAGATGCAGTAATGTTTGGAAGTAAATAGAAGCTGCTTTTATTAAAGCCACTACTGCAACTGCACCAAAACGCGTGAACGAAAACATGTTACCCCATCACACCCTTAGTAAAGACCATACAAATAAATAGACCCATATGTCTAATATCCTATTGCGATTTTTAAGAAAAAATTGAATACTGTGAGAGCAAATATTGGGCACTTTAAGGATTATAAATAATATATCAATCTTGCAATTTTTGCGATACAAAAAAGTTCATAAAAATCCACAGTATGGCTTTTTTTTCGCCATGCAGATTTCGGTGCAGACTCCGTGACATTTTTTTCTGTAGCTATATGTGAAATAAAAATCATGCAGTAGAAAAAAGTAGCTATTCCATACAGAAAAGGCATAAAAATAGTCAGTCCTTGTGCAAATTCTGTGCACATTTGGAGCAGAAATCTAAGATGGGCCTTGATTTTTTGCAGCGAAAATACACATGAAATTTGTCCATATATAGACATTTTAGGCTCCTTTCCCCAGATCAGGATCAGTTCGCTGCAGAATTTCTGCACCTTAGTTTATTTGTTTTTTTCCATTGCACTTTTGTATGCGTTTTTGACAGTGCTTTTTTATCATGTTTTTTTTTTTGTTTCTGTGGATGTATAATATCATTGTGTGTGTGTGTGTGTATACAGTATATTATATGTGTATATACAGTATATGTGTATGTGAGTGTAATATATTTGGATGTGTGTGTGTGTGTGTGTGTAATATGGGGATATGTGTGTGGTTGTGAAATATATATGGATACATACAGTATATGTGTAATATATGGATGTGTGTGTAATATATATGGATATGTATGTGTGTGTGTGTGTGTAATAGTGTAATATATATGGATGCGTATGTGTGTTATATATAAGGATGCATATGTGTGTGTAATATATATGGATATACATATGTGCGTGTGATATATTTAGATGCGTGTGTATATACTGTGTGTGTGTGTGTGTAATAAATATATATATATATATATATATTTGTAAGGTTTGTGATTTGTGGATAATATTGCTTGCAGACTGGCTGATTTCAGATTTTTCTTCCCTTTTGCAGAGTAAGCAGAAACATGTCCCCTCCTCCCTCCTAGTATATCCAGTTTGTACTTCTATGGTGTGTGTATGTTATCATATCGCCCGGACCACGTGTCTCCAGTTATAGTCTGTAACATAAACCGCTGAGAACAGACAGCTGAAGCGTAGGGAACACATTGTACCATCGGTATAAACAGCCCTGGCGGCTTGTGTATGGGACGTGCCATACGTGAGGCTGTACATTGTTTCATAGTCTTTAAGGTTGAAGGGAGACTCTAAGTCCATCTAGTTCAACCCGTAGCCTAACATGTTGATCCAGAGGAAGGCAAAAAAACCCCAATGTGTCAAATAAGCTCCAATGGGGAAAAAAATTCCTTCCTGACTCCACATACGGCAATCAGACTAGTTCCCTGGATCAACACCCTGTCATAAAATCTAATATACATAACTGGTAATATTATATTTTTCAAGAAATGCGTTCAGGCTCTGCTTAAATTTTACTAGTGAATCCCTCATTACAACATCATATGGCAGAGAGCTCCATAGTCTCACTGCTCGTACAGTAAAGAATCCTCATCTGTGATTATTAGTGATGAGCGAGCATGCTTGTAACTACTCGGTACTCGCACGAGTATCGCTGTACTCGGGCTGCTCGGCGGGGACCGAGTAATCTCGCGATACTCGTGCTGTACTCGTGGTCTTCATTTCTGCATGTTGGCGCTCTTTTGAGAGCCAGCCCTCATGCAGGGATTGGCTGGCAGACCACTGCAATGCCACAGCCCTGTTAGTTGTGGAATTGCAGTGATTGGCCGGCCTGCACAGCGTGACCGAGCCTTTATACCGGCCGGCGCGCTGTGCTCTGCTCACAGCTATCCAGACAGTCAGTGCAGGGAGAGTGTCGCTGATTCAGGGAAAGCTTTGCGGCCCTTTATAGTTAGTTCCGGAGCAGGGCTGCAAACAGTGTGACCAAAAGTCCTTCTCAGGACTATTCTAGTTGTATACAGGCAGGCAGGGTATAGCCAGGTCGGAGTACAGTAGCAGAGTCCTTCTCAGGACTATTGTTGCTATATACAGGCAGGGTATAGCCAGGTCGGAATACAGGCTAGTGACCAGAAGAGTCCTTGTCAGGACTATTGTAGCAGTATACAGGCAGGCAGGCAGGGTATATAGCCATTCCTAGTGGTGACCGTATACCAGCCTTCATCATATCTGGGGCTGGTGTACACAGTCTAAAACAGTCCAGATAGTGTCAGACTTCTCAGTAATTGTCGCTCCTAAAAACCTGTTAGGTTCTTATTGCGTCCGTGCTTGCATTTAAAAACAGCACGTGTGTGTCTGTCGGTGGCAGCGTACAGGTGCACGTTTTGCACAAACTATTATATAACGCACAAGTCTAGTGTATAATACACGTCAGTCAGCAGTGTCTGATAGTGTCAGACTTCTCAGTAATTGTCGCTCCTAAAAACCTGTTAGGTTCTTATTGCGTCCGTGCTTGCATTTAAAAACAGCACGTGTGTGGCAGTCGGTGGCAGCGTCAGGCTCCATATTGTCCCTGGATAGAGACGTGCATGATGGCCTGTAAACATGAAGTGCCCATTGTAAGGAAGTGGGTCTATTGTAGTATAGCCCGTAAGGCAGGGCAGCCAAAAATTTGGAGGCTCCACATTGTCCCTGGATAGAGATGTGCATGAGGGCCTCAAAACATTGTTCCCATTGCAAAGGAGCGGGTCTCCTGTCGTTGTAATGCCCATTCAGAAAGAATGGGCGAAAAAATTTACCACTGGGGGTATACCTGAAACAACGGCTTAACTATTGTAACGGTCACCATGATGGCGCATGAGGAGAAGGAGGAGCAGTCCAGCGATTAGCCAAAGTCCAGAAGTGTGTTACCATGGGTGAGTGGAGGTATATGGCAAATTCCCGTTACAAACTTTAAATTACGCTGTCATTTGCTGGTGGTGTGTGGTGAAGTCTGGCCAAATCCAACCCTTGTTCATCTTGATCAGAGTCAGCCTGTCAGCATTTACAGTTGACAGGCGGGTGCGTTTATCTGTAATGATTCCACCTGCGGCACTAAAAACACGCTCTGACAAAACGCTAGCGGCAGGGCAGGCCAGGACTTCCAAGGCGTAGAGAGCCAATTCATGCCACGTGTCCAGCTTGGATACACATTAATTGTAAGGCACAGAGGAATGTCGGAGTACAGTTGTTTGATCTGCAAGGTACTCCTTGAGCATCTGGCCAAACTTAGGATTTCTTGTGGCACTACCCCTCACCTCAGGGGCTGTGGTATGTGAGGGGCTGAGAAAACTGTCCCACATCTTAAAGACTGTTCCCCTACCTCTGGCGGATTGGACTTGTGCCCCTCTCGGCTGTACGCCTTGGTTGTCCACTGATTCCTGACCTATGCCGCTAGCGTTTTGTGAGGGGAATGCTTTGCCTACTTCCGTGACTATGGCCTTCTGGAACTGCTGCATTTTGCCTGACCTCTCCGCCTCGGGAATAAGAGACATAAAGTTCTCCTTTTAGCGTGGGTCTAACAGTGTTACCAACCAGTAATGATTGTCGGCCAAGATGTTCTTAACGCGAGGGTCACGAGACAGGCAGCTTACCATAAAGTCAGCCATGTGTGCCAGACTCTTAACAGCCATCACTTCAGTATCCTGACCAACACGATGACTGAACATGCTGTCCTCCTCCTCCTCCTCCTCATCATCTACCCTGTCCTCTGGCCAGCCACGCTGAACCGAGGATATGACTGCATGTCATATCCTCAATTTGGCCAGAGAGTTGCTCCATGTCTTCATCCTCCTCCTCGTCATAGTCCTCCACTGCACGTTGTGATGAGACGAGGCTGGGCTGTGTGTTATCACCCACACCCACTACTGTTTCTTGCTCAAACTCATCGCGCTCCGCCTGCAATGCATCATGGTTGTTTTTTGAGCAGAGACCATTTTAGAAGGCAGAGAAGCGGTATGGTGACGCTAATAATGTCGTCATCGCCGCTCACCATCTTGGTGGAGTCCTCAAAGTTTTGGCGGATGGTGCATAGGTCGGACATCCATCTCCACTCCTCAGGTGTTATGTGTGGAGTTTGCCCCATTTCCCGACGGCTTAGGTGATGCAGGTACTCAACAACTGCCCTCTTCTGCTCACATATCCTGACCAACTTGTGCAGAGTTGAATTCCAACGCGTGGGGACATCACACACCAGTCTGTGTGCCGGAAGATGCAAACGGCGTCTTAAGCCGGCAAGGCCGGCTGAAGCAGTAGGTGACTTTCGAAAATGTGCAGACAGGCGGCGAACTTTTACCAGCAGATCAGACAGCTCTGAGTATGACTTTAGAAACCGCTGAACCACGAGGTTGAGCACATGGGCCACGCATGGAACATGTGTCAGCTGGCCTCGCCTCAAAGCCGCCACCAGGTTCCGGCCATTGTCACACACGACCTTTCCTGGCTTTAGGTTCAGAGTTGTGAGCCAGTGATCTGCCTGCTGTTTCAGAGCTGTCCACACCTCTTCTGCATTGTGGGGTTTGTCACCTATGCAGATTAGCTTCAGCACTGCCTGTTGCCGCTTCGCCGCGGCAGTGCTGCAGTGCTTCTGTGTCGCCCTGGACAAGCCAGGGGCCACAGAGCACAACACTTAAACACCCCACACTCCCTGCAGGCATATCATAGTCAAAACACAAAATCCTTGTTGCCTTCCCCAGGGGCTGTTGTCCACACCAGGGTGTGGAGCCAGGCGGTTGGTCTCCACCCACCGAGGAGGAGGGAAAACACAGGCAGTGAGAGTTAAGCTAAGGAAGTGGAAGGAGGAAAGTAGTAGAGAGGAGAAAAGTGACAGCAAAGAGCCTGAAGTTGGTCCGGGTGTGTGGCCCGGACAGGACAGCAAGGTTGGCAGGATGTGGTGACCGTCTGCAGTGGAGGCCGATTGGAGTCTGCCGTAAGGACCGTGGACGGGTGGTGACCCGGCCGTACCGGACCGGTATACAAAGAGAAGCCAGCACCATTGGCAGAGGACTTTCGGATCCCGGCAAGGCTTGGTGTCGCCGTGAATTTGCCAAATCCGTTAGTGAAGGGGACCTCAGGGTTTCCAAACAGCCAAGTCCAGATAGAAGGCAACCGTCCAACCGTGAAGGGGAGACACCGCCACCGCCAAGGGCAACCGTCTCCCAGGGCCAGCGCCTGTGGGCAAAAGGGGCTCCTCCGGCCCATATCCAGGTCGGGGAGCGGGTTACCGTTGGGAAACCATCACTACCAACACTTAACTTAGGTGCAGGGAGAGACAGTCATCACTAACCTGCAGGGAGGAACAACCGCAGCCGTCCGAGGGACCCGTCCATCCAGCCACTTGTTTTACCGTGAACTGTGTCATCATCATTGGGCTGAGTGAGTACCTCCGTGCCGTGCGGCACAGCGCTGCCCCTGCGACCCTGCACCTCATCAGGCCCCGCAACCCGCCTGTCATCCATCTCTACCCCATCACCAGGCCCCGGGACAACCAACCCCCCTACCCACGGAGGGGAGAAATAACAACAAAGCTGCTCCCTGTCACAGGCTCCCGGGATCCCCGTCCAGAGCAGCGGTGGTGTCCACACAATCACCACAACCGTGGGTGGCGTCACGGACAATATCCCCAAAACCCAAACCACCCCTTTTCACTCACGGGCGAGTAGCGCCGCTCGAGTCCCCGGGATCCGGCCATCCCTCGAGCCAACGAGCAGCAGCAGCCGTAGAGCAGCGTCAGCCGGACCCGAGCAGTGGGAGAGCGCACCGTCCCCTCCTCCGCCCGCGACACTTCCAGCTTGGGACTGGTGTGGAGGGTAACGTGGATCAGGATGCGCAGGAGGAGGAGGAGGCTGAGGAGCATGACATTCCGGAGCTGTAGAGTGTGTGTGAAACCCTGACTGAGGTAGGGCCTGCAAAACTTGGTGTGTGAAGGACGTGTTCCGTCCCTCGCTCAGACTGGGTCCCAGCTTGCACAATATTAACCCAGTGTGACGTCAACGAGATGTAGCGGCCTTGCCCACATGCACTTGTCCACGTGTCTGTGGTTAGGTGGACTTTGGCTGAAACAGCGTTGTTCAGGGCACGTGTGATGTTTTGTGACACGTGGTTATGCAATGCGGGGACGGCACACCGGGAGAAATAGTGGCGGCTGTGGACCGAGTAACGTGGGACAGCTGCCACCATCAGGTCGCGGAATGCTTCTGTCTCAACCAGCCTAAAAGGCAACATTTCCAGCGCAAGCAGTCGCGAAAAGTTAGCATTTAGAAGTGTGGCATGTGGGGCGTTGGCAGTGTATTTGCACCTGCGTTCAAAGGTTTGCTGAATGGATAACTGAACGCTGCGCTGGGACAAGGACGTGCTTGATGATGGTGTTATTTCTGCGTGGGTAACTGCAGGTGCATGGCCGGAGGAGGCTTGTTCGCAGGCAGCATGGACAGGGGATTGGCTCGCATGCACAACCAGCGAAGACGTAGCAGTGACATCAGCAAGCACTGCTCCTCGACTCTGTTGTACTTCCCACAAAGTCGGGTGCTTGGCTGACATGTGCCTGATCATGCTGGTGGTGGTCAGGCTGCTAGTTTTGGTACCCCTGCTGATGCTGGCATGGCAGGTGTTGCAAATGGCCTTTTTAGAATCATCTGGAGCCAACTTAAAAAACTGCCAGTGTCAGAGTTCCGGGTTTTCCAGTTTTCTTTTGAAAGAGCTTGCCCTTTGTTAACATGGAGTTTTCTGTTCTGTTGCCCTACTTCCTGTCCATCTGTTTAAAAGCCGCCCCTAAAGCTTAGTCCAGTGCCTGAGTATACTGCTTCCTGTGTGCTCTGCCCTGCTGCTTTTGGTTCCTGATTGTTATTCGGATCCTCTTGGAAAACAACCGACACCGACTCTGGACTTCATCTGGTATCATCTAGCTGTGCCCGGACTCCGTTTGCCGTCTTTGGTCGGCACTTCTGCCCGGTTCCTTCCGTTTAATACCACTCTGGACTCACATCACGTACGGACATTTTTGGACTTACCTATTGCCCTTTTGTGTCCCGGCTGCTGTGCATTTAGGGCTTCTGGGGTGATTGCCAGACAGTCCCTGTATAGGGGTTCGCTCTTGGTGGTCTCCCTGTGGGAGTCCGGTGCGCGGTCCCGGGAATTCCCTTTCGCTCCGTCCCTGGAAGGTATTTCCTGTATTTATGTTCTACTGTGTTTTTGTTCCGTTTATGTACATATTTGCTGGTTGCATATTATAAACGTCTTGCACCAAGAACTCGTCTCTGGTTGTCATTGCCCTAACGCAATCGAAATCCTCAATACATACAATAGTATTACAGCCAGACTCGGGAAGACCTAACATTTGTACAGGCACCTTGTGTCGTGTTGTTCCGGGGAACAGTTGCCTGACGTCTGCCTGGGGCCACCACTCTGCTTCTTACTGCCTGTTGGGATGCTACGCCTCCCTCCCCCTGTGCACTGCTGTCCTCGCTCTGCATATCCTCCTGCCAGGTTGGGTCAGTTACTGGATCATCCACCACGTCGTCTTCCTCTTCCGCACCCTGCTCCTCCTCCTGACTTCCTGACAATTGTGTCTCATCATCGTCCACCCCTTGTTGAGACACGTTGCCAACTTCGTGAGAACGTGGCTGCTCAAATATTTGGGCATCTGTACATACAATCTCGTCATGGCCCACTTCAACAGGAGCTGGCGAGAGGCCAGAATTTGTGAATGGAAACGTGAACGAACAGCTCTTCCGAGTGTCCAAGTGTGGGATCAGTAATGTCCGTGGACGTGTACTCGGCCTGGTGGTAGGAAGGAGGATCAGGTTCTGAAATGTGCGGTGCAGTATCACGGCTACTGACACTTGACCGTGTGGAAGACAGAGTGTTTGTGGTGGTGCCAATCTGACTGGAAGCATTATCCGCTATCCAACTAACAACCTGTTGACACTGGTCTTGGTTCAAGAGCGGTGTACTGCTGCGGTCCCCAAGAATTTGGGACAGGACGTGCGAGCAACTAGATGTGGCCCTTTGTTGTGGCGAAATTAGAGCTTGCACACAAACTCGGTCTCTGCCTGCACCACCATCACGTCCACTTCCTTGTTCGTTGACAACGCCCTTGCGCATTTTGCAATGCTGTGCTGATGTGTATTCACTAGACTTGTGCGTTATATCCAAGTTTTTGCAAAACTCACACAAATGCAGCGGAAAGCTGCCACCAACAGGCACACACGTGCGGTTTTTAAATGCAAGCACGGAGGCACTAAGAACCTAACAGGTCTCTATCCAGGGACAACGTGGAGCCTCCCAATTTTTGGCTGCCCTGCCTAAGGGCTATACTATAATACACCCACTTCCTGACAATGGGCACTTCAGGTTTACAGGCCCTCATGCACGTCTCTATCCAGGGACAACGTGGAGCCTCCCAATTTTTGGCTGCCCTGCCTAAGGGCTATACTACAATAGACCCACTTCCTTACAATGGGCACTTCAGGTTTACAGGCCCACATGCACGTCTCTATCCAGGGACAACGTGGAGCCTCCCAATTTTTGGCTGCCCTGCCTAAGGGCTATACTATAATACACCCACTTCCTGACAATGGGCACTTCAGGTTTACAGGCCCTCATGCACGTCTCTATCCAGGGACAACGTGGAGCCTCCCAATTTTTGGCTGCCCTGCCTAAGGGCTATACTATAATACACCCACTTCCTTACAATGGGCACTTCAGGTTTACAGGCCCTCATGCACGTCTGTATGCAGGGGCATTGGTGAAACTCACAATTTTGGACTGCCCTGGCAAAGGAAAATACTACAAAGACTCACTTCCTCAAAATGGGCACATTAGACTCAAGAGGCCTTCATGTACGTCTCTTCTCAGGGACATCGGAGTGCCACACAATGTTTTCACGTAAAATCTTTCATGTATTAATCTCAAAAAGTAACATACACCAGCTCTATCTCACTATTGGGTATGTGCCCTTAACATTTCCGCCATGAAAAATCATTTTGGGGTCATTTTGGAAGGTTTTCTGGTGAGTCCGTAAAAATGGCGTAAAACGCGGACAAAATTGTTCACAGCTGTGACTTTTCAGTGATAAATGCTTCAAGGGGTCTTCCCCATGCTGTTGCCATGTCATTTGAGCACTCTTCTGAGACTTTTGTGACATTTTTAGGGTTTCTCCATGCTGCCGGGGGGTCATTTCACAAAAATACTCGGGTCTCCCATAGGATAACATTGGGCTCGTTGCTCGGGCCGAGTACACGAGTATCTTGGGAGGCTCGGCCCGAGCTTCGAGCACCCGAGCTTTTTAGTACTCGCTCATCACTAGTGATTATGAATAAACATTCTTTCCTCAAGACGTAGCGGATGCCCCCGTGTTCCAGTCGCAGGCCTAGGTGTAAAGAGATCTTTGGAAAGGTCTCTGTACTGTCCCCTCATATATTTATACATTGTGATTAGATCCCCCTAAGCCTTTGTTTTTCCTAACTACTAACCCCAAGTTTAATAACCTGTCTTGGTATTGCAGCCCCCCCATTCCTCTAATAATCTAGGTCGCTCTTCTATCTACCTGTAAGATTATGCTATTTATAACCTTCTATACTTTTGCTAACAAGAAATGCATCCATTCCTCTCTTAAATTCATTTCATAGGCCCATTGTATATGGGCCTATTTACATTCTGGTCGCTGCGCCTCCTAATACGTGAGCCTGAGAGACTGAAGAATGGCCGTGTCGCCATGTGACCACCTCCCACAGTCTCACCCATAATAACATTCATGAGCCTGGGAGACATGACAAGAATGGCAGCTCCTATCTAATCTGCCTCATGTGGAAAGATAACGCCGCCTCCAGGGGAAACCAGTCACCTCCGGCTTTGTTTACCTCTATAACCGTGTCACATCTGCAGATATTTTACTGACGATCTAAGAGCATTTGTCGTATCATGTCTGTAAAGCGCTGAAAAATATGGTGGAGCGATAGAAGTACAATCACAATAAAATATAGGAAAATCTTAGTATATGTCATGTCCTGGTATTTTGTATTAGAAAAGATAACCTGTATATATAATATGTGTGTATACATATGTACATGTTTGTGTATGTGTGTGTGTGCGCTCGCATATATATAGATAGATAGATAGAGATATATATATATATAATCTATATCGTGTGTGCGTGATATATTGTGTATATATGAGTGTGTGTATATATAATTTTTTTTTTTTTTCATTTATTTTTTTTGTGCCTTACTGCTATTATGAGGGCGATTTTTGTTTGTTTTGTTTATAGCTGGCAGCATATTGTTTTGTTTTTTTTTTTTTTGTTTTTTTTTTTAACAGGCAATTAGAAATCTAATATTGCCCGATATCTGCTTTCAATGAGGGGAAAACACATCAAGGAACCCCCACACAATGACCAGAGAACATTATTACTGTGTAGTTTGGTGGAGACACCTGCAGAAATCTTGGAGTGGTAAAAAAATTCAGCAATTTACACTACATGTGAATATGCCGCCGGCGCTGCTCGGATCCGGGCCTTCAGGGGTGCTCGCTCGAGGGTCTCCGGACCCAGGGGTCTCGCGGACATGCCGAATAAAAGGGGGGACGTATATGTATGGGCTAGGCCGTATTAAGTTCGTGACGCCACCCAGTGTGTGGTGAGGTGGGACACCACTGCTGCAGTTATGGGGCACCCGGGGGAGATGTAGTGGCAGCGTGATGTTAACCCCTCCGTGGGCAGGGATGGTTGCCCCGGGACCCAGTGTCTTTGTGCAGGGTATAGCGACAGCAAGGGAATGTTTGATTACTCACAGTCAATAAATCACACGAGTCTCTGGTAAACCAAGGTGCTGGTGGCCGGCGCCGCGGCCGGTTGCATTCGGATCCCCCACCCGAGCTGGTGGTCTCTATCCGCCTGGTCCCGCCCACTGGTGTGACTATCTTTCCCTAAGGGGGGGTGATTAGGGTTTTAGGTTGGCTAAATGTTTCCTAAGTGAGGGAACGTGTTATGCGGGGGCCTATCTCTGACTACCTGATTTTGCCAGGGCATCACATCAACACTGCCAAAGAACAATGTTGGGGATAATATGGCTGGTAATAAGATCATTCTGTGCTCATACAGTGTCATGGTGCCGGCAGCACATTCCCTGATTTACAGAGGACGATGTACTGCTGATAATTACTTTTATTTTGTCCTCGTAAATGATCCCTTTGCTCATTTGTCGGGTGACTGCATGTTTACACCAGCAGATAATCGCTAATGAGCATTCTGACAAACACTCGTTTGCTGAATTATCTACTGGTGTAAATGCTCCTTAAAAGGAGTCTTCCTACAAACAAAGTTCATTGTAATCAATAGATCTTGGTATAAAAATAATTTCCACATTTGGATGTGTTTAAAAATAATGTTCCTGTGCTGAGATAATCTTATATATGTGACCGGCCGTGTCTGACCCTACAGGGACATGCTCTGATCATATCACATCTCCTGGGCAGGTGAAGAAGAAAAAAGTATACAGACATTACAGCACAGCATCATAGCTGATTCTTGTTGTGAGGTAAAACATTTAGACAGAGAAATGTTTTACCTCAAAGAATAATTTGCAATCCCTTACTGTAATATTGTTTTGCTTACTTGCCTTCCCAGGAGCTGTGGTATGATCAGACCATGTCCCTGTACGGTCAGACACTGCCATTACACAGTACATAGCAGGGGTACAACAGCTCTGACTGTGGCTTATTTCCCTTGGAAAGAAAAAAATCGGGTGTTGAACTTCAGAGTGCCTGATCCTTCTCTCCCTGATATCACCTGTTGGAAGAGTTCGGAGGCCCCCAGAAACATCAGATGTTTGTCCGGTCCCCCAAAATCGTCATTCATCCGTCTTTCATGCAATGTTTTTGTCAGATTTTAGGCACAAAGTAGGTAGGGAACGCCAACCTTTTTGCATTCCTTTGTTTTCTGATGTTAGACTGAATTAATCCATATTACGTTTTTTTTCCCCCATTATCAATCATGCGATCTTCCTTTTTGGCTTCCAGACAAGAATAGGAAGTCCCAGCAGCAGCATTTCTGGTTTTAACTTGTTCTTTAGCATATATATTTATACCATATGTGAAAATCCCAAAGAAAACAATCTGTAGGGAACTTGCACAAGAATACAAAGCCTGAACGTTTTTGTTTTCGGAACAATCCCAACGAGTGAGGCTTTAATCCATTTCCCAATATTATGCTAAAATGAACTGTATGCAGCGAGACCTCATTCTGGACTTATGACCTTAAGGCTGTGTGCACACAGTGCATTTTTATCAAGTTTTTTGGTGCAGATTTTTCACAAAGCTGCAAGCAGATCCTTATGCCAGGAAAGTCAATGAAAAACCTGAAGTGTTGTGCACATGTTGAGTTTTTTGTTTTCCTTGCAGATTTGGTACAAAAAATAATCTGCAGCATTTCAATTCTTTCTGCGTGTTCACCATTGAAAGCCATGAAAAACACATGCAAAAAAATGCATTAAAAAATGCACGTTTTTGCCTCTTTGTTTTTCCAGCCAAAGAGATGTAGAAATTTCTGCAACCAAATACTAACGTGTGCACATGGCCTAAGGCTAAATGAAGATGTTGAATATTTGCAGCAAATTTTCTTGCAACAAAAGCTGCTGGAAAGCAAAGTGTGAAAAAAATATTTACGTTTTTTGATGCATTTTTACATTCAGTTTTTTCCCATCCATTTGAATGGGTGAAAAACGGCAGAAAACTGAAATAATTGACATGCTGCACATTGGAGAAACAAAAATATTGGTTCAAATCTGGAAGGAACACCTAAGAAACATGAAATGTCAGAAATCTTGTTCACTTTGCTGGTGGGTTTTTTTTTCTGCAAAATCACAGCATGTGAACAAGCCCTTATGCAGCAAAAAAGACCAGATTTAAAAAAAAAAACAAAAAAAAACCCAAGAAAAAGCAAAATGTATATCTATATTCTATCACAAGGTATATAGATTGTAGATATATGTATATCTATGCCTCTAAATAGTAATTACTGAGATATACCAAACAGTAAAGAAATAGCAACCAGACAAGTCGGTAAACAGCAAGAAACCTAGAAGACTGTTTATGATATTATTTTTTTATATATATATAATATATATATATATATATAATATATATATATATATATATATATATATATATATATATATATATATATATATATATATATATATATATATATATATATATATATATATAATATTAAAAAAAAATTTTCTCAAAGAAAACCAGAAGTACATTTTTTGTATATTTTTTTCTTAGGATTCTTTCAAGATACCAATGGTTATTAAAAGGAGCAAAATAAGTAAAAAGCTTCACAGTCCTGCCACTATATGCAGAACTATAGCTATAGGATGTAAATAGACAAAAAGGCCTTTTTTTTTTTCCTTATAAGACTCTGGTATTATATGTGGCTCTCAGTGGTCAGGGGTCCTGTTACAGATTTATTAATTGGGTCTAGGAGCTTTAAATTAATATTTCGCTACTGAGTTGAGTCACCCTTTCTTCTATCCTAACTCTTCCTAACTCACAATTTCCTAATATGCTTCTGCTATCTACTCTGCTCCTGTTACCTGATCTCTAAAAGGTTCGAAAATTCTTTTATTTTTTGTTTTAGCTTTGATCCTTCCGGGCTGCTTTTTGGAATTGAATCAACTGAGTAGAGCGTGTCACTGGTGGGGGCTGAGAGGAGAGTGAAGTGTGGACTCGGAATGTGTGCCCATACTGCTGTCACTCACAAAGAGACAGCCCCACCAATTATGTGCCCTGCTGAATTAGTCCAATTTCGGTTTCCAGACCTGAACTATCAAAGCTAAAACAACAATAAAAGTTATTTACAAGCCTCTTGGAGGTAAGTTTACAGGAGCAGAGTAGATAGCAGCCCAAAGTTGGACCTACTTAGCAGGGCACGTCACTGGTGGGGGCTGAGAGGAGAGTGAAGTGTGATCTGGGCATGCGTGCCCAGTCTGCTGTCACTCACAAATGAGACCATCTCCCCAGTGGCATGCTCTCGTCAATTGGTCCGATTCCGGTCTCCAGACCGGAAGGATCAAAGCTAAAACAACAATTAAAGGTATTTACAAACCTCTTGTAGAAAAGCTTGCATGAGCAAAGCAGATAGCAGAAGTATATTAGGAAAGTGTTAGGTAGGGTTAGGATAAAAGAAAGGGGTCACAGTAGTGGAATACTTCAAGTGACAAGTCTCACTGTATTTATTATGTGCCCTCTATATCCTTTGGTTATTTTGTACTATTTTGTCGTAGTATTCATTATATGGTAGCCCTATTGCAACAATCGTAGCTTTATTAGGGTATATTCATGCACCGCAGACTTATTTACAGTCGTCAGAAAACAATGGGATTGCACCCCCGAAAAAAATGTTTTCATGTATGGGGCAAATTTTCAATCTCATATATATATATATATATATATATATATATATATATATAAATTTTTTTTTTAACAGTCGCTGCTTGTGGATATGCCCTCTGGCAGAGGGGAGAATTGTGAACAATGCTTTTTGAGAAAAACGCATCGAAAACGCATGCGTTTTTCATGCGTTTTTTTTAGGTGCGTTTTTTAAGACTTGCCAGTGTTAATAAAGTTGGTTGAACACAGACCTTTGGAAAAACCTGTGATGTAATTTCCTTCTTCTCCACATTCTGTTTGGATAAATGGGAGGGCTTGGAATGGAAGGAGCACCATTTGAATTTTGGAAAAGTTGAAATAAACTTCGCGCACCATGTCACATTAGCAGGGCCCCTTGGGCACCTATACGTCAGAAAACCCCCACAAGTGACCCCATTTTGGAATCTGCACCCCTCAAGGATTTTATTCAGGAGTATATTAAGCATTTTGAATCCACAGCTACTTCACCCAAAATGTTGCTGTAGCAACAATATTCTCACTTTTAGGCTATGTGGCCATGATCCAGCGACACTGCGTCTAGTACACAGTGTCAGCCTTCCTGCAGAGATGTGAGTGTTGTCCACGGGAGAACGCAGCTGCCCATGCCCACGATTTGGGTTCAGGCTGTTGTGGACTTTAGCTCTATTCTACCTGCAGAGAACACTCTCGTCTCCACAGCATAAATTGACATGCTGAGGCTCGGGAAGCCACGCCACCGGTCAGTTTATGCTGCGGAGAAAAGAAGCACAGTGGGCATGGGATCTCCAAAAATCCTTCCACTGTGCTTCTACTGCACAACGCAGCGTTATGGACGCAGGGAAAACACTCAGCGCCCAAACCACTGCAAAACCTGATTGTGGGCACACAGCCTAAAAAGCGTCAATGGATGAATGGATGTCAAATATATATAACGTCCCACCCCCCCGCATATTCTAAGCTGGCACCTTTAGTACCTTTCATGTGGCACTAAAGGGTGCTTAGCTTAGTATTTATAAAAAAAAAAACAAAACAAAAAAAAACAATGAAAAAAATGGCGTGGGGTCCCCCCTATTTTTGATAGCCAGTCAGGGTAAAGCAGACAGCTGTAGCCTGCAAATCACAGCTGGCAGCTTCATCTTGTCTGGTGATCAGTTTGGAGGGCTCCCCAGGCTTTTTTTTTTTTATTTATAAATAAAGAATTAAAAAAAAAAATAACGTGTGGTCCCCCCAAATTAGATCACCAGCCAAGGTGAAGCTGACAGCTGGGGTCTGGTATTCTCAGGGTGGGAAGAGCCATGGTTATTGGACTCTTCCCAGCCTAAAAATAGCAGGCCACAGCCGCCCCAGAAGTGGCGCATCCATTAGATGCGCCAATCCTGGCGCTTCGCCCCAACTCATCCCGCGCCCTGGTGCGTTGGCAAACAGGGTAATAAATGGGGTTGATACCAGATGTGTAATGTCACCTGGCATCAAGCCCAGCAATTAGTGATGTCACGGCGTCTATCAGATACCAGACATAACTAATTGACAGTAAACAAAAGCAAAAAAAAATGACAAAAAAATTTTTATTAGAAAAAACACTCCCCAAATCATTCCCTTGTTCACCAATTTAATCAAAAAATTTGAAAAAAAAATGGGTCCGCAGAAATCCATTTGGACGTCCCACGTCGGCTCTGGACCTTCTAGAATATGGGGGCACGTTCAGGGAACGTATCCCCCATTTTCTAGGAGGGCAGACCCTCCATTTGAGGAGAGTGGGTGCCAAAAATCTGCACCCACTCTCCCCGGGTCACAGCTGCAGAGTGCCGAGCAGCCAGCACAGCTCACACTGAACACAGTGCTGGCTGTCAGCTGCTCTGCTCATGTGACCGCACTGACCGGCGTCTGCTGTGAAGGAGGAGGGGGCCGCGGGGGATCAGCGCTGCGACCGGACAGGTAAGGGGGAATACCGGGGGGAATAGGGGGTGACCTGGCAGGGCCTGGGGGGCATTTTTCTGTCGCATGTCTCAAGGCACATGCGACAGAAACAGAGGAGCAGGGCGGCCGGTGCGCTACTGTGCGCGCGGCTATCTTGGATTTTCGGGAGGGGGGTCGGGGGTCGGGGCGGGCACTTTGGCGACACCGGGGGCTTCCCAGGACTTTGCCAGGAAGTGAGGTCAACAGAAAACCTCTTGACCTCACTTCCAGGTAAAATGCCTGCGTTCTGTGTGCCGACAAAGCCCGCGGACCGCAACAAAAAAGCAGCTCACTGTGGTGTAGCTGCGTTCTGACCCACATCATTGATTTAATGGGGGAGAGAACGCAGCCACACCGCACAAAAGAAGTGACATGCTGCTTTTCTTTCCGCACCGATTTTTGGCATCCAAAACGCTGCGTTTAGAAACGCAGCGTGTGCACTGATTTTTCGGCTTTCTCATACACTTTGCTGGGAAAGCTGAACGCATGCAATTTGCCACTGAAACGCTGCGGTTCTAAACGCAGCGTTTCCACGGTAAAAAACGCAACGTGTGCACACAGCCTAAATGTACGTTTTCTAAAGGATGGGACAGGACCACAGATGCAATTTGCATTTATTTTTGGGCCTAATAATGACAAGGAAGATCTTTTTCTCAGCATTTAGGCAAGGGCTTCTCAATCACCTGTATGGCACAACGTGAAAATCAATGTAGCATTGCATCAAATGATAGTCAGCGGGGAAATATTGCCGCCTGAAACTTACCCTGCAGCGACTGTCACAAAAAAATATCCAACCCTGGTGTAATTTTTGGGGATGAGTTGCTTGGTATAGACTTCAATGTAAGCCGCATATGACTTGGGAACCACAAGCGACTTGTCTGCAATATGCAGGTCTAAAATAATATTGTAACGACAAGTCATATAAAGTTTTGGGTTGCACGACTTGTCTGGGAATTGCTGCAGCATGACCACACTTTTCCGGTTGTTCTTGGCCTAAAGAGCTTTGCACCTTGCAGTACAACCAGGCCGCATTCTGTTGCAAAGCACATGATTCACAGCGTCCGGTTTTGTCCCTTTAATTCGGCGAGGTTATAATATGCTACAAAGAACAACTGACTTGCACTCTGAATGTTAGGCGTGTTTACACAACTGGTCCCATTGTATTTACCCCGTGGCGGTTGCTCGTGACCTTTCTAGGTTGAGTCTGTTTTGACACTTATTCTCAAAGCTGCAACCGAAAATATCATGTGTGAATACAGCCTTCTACACGTCTACATAGACCACAATAGAGCTGATAATGGTTATTTATGTATTGTGCGATTTCTCCATGCAGGTGGACATTGTGCAGATGTGCATCCTCGAAATGAAAGACCGACCCGGCAAACCTTTATTCCACTTAGAACATTACATTGAAGGCAAATACATAAAATATAACTCCAACTCTGGATTTGTAAGAGACGACAACATTCGCCTCACCCCGCAGGTACGTTCTTGTTCAGTTGGATTTTTGTGCTATTGATACTGATACAAAACATGTATCTCTAGTGTATCCTTCGTGACTTCATACTCCTAGATCCACAGCGCTCGTGCACTGGTGCTATGTGTTCTCTTGTTTTTTAGGCTTTCAGCCACTTTACATTTGAGCGGTCGGGGCATCAGCTGATTGTTGTAGATATTCAAGGAGTGGGAGACTTATACACGGACCCCCAAATTCATACAGAATGTGGAACCGACTTTGGAGACGGCAACTTGGGTACATTATTTTGTTTTTTCATTATATGATATTAAATGGGTTGTCCTACTTTAGAGCAAATCCTCGACAGTGCAAATTGAGGTCTGAATTGGCCACGTAAGAGGCTAAGACTAGGATCTAAGGAGTAAGGTTTCTCCTTGTGGAGATCTGGCATGGCAGTATAAGGAGACTTATGAGCCATGCAATGCTCCTCTAGGAAATTAAATATGCAAATTGTCTCTTCAATCCTGAAAGTCAATATCAAACCTTTAATGAGTCTTGCCATTTGACTTAGGATATAAGCCAAACAAAAATCTCAATTTGCAGACACGTGTTTCGGGGATGTTGCCCTCGTCAGTGCAAAGTGTGAGATCTGATTTGGTTAGGTGAGAAGCTAAGACTGGGATCTAAGGTTTCTCCTTGTGGAGAGTGAAATTACTGATCTGGCATGCCAGTATGCGGAGGCTTATAAGCCATGCAATGCTCCTCTAGGAAATTAAATATGCAAATTGTCTCTTCAGAGAGGAAGAGGACTTCCACTCTAGTGCCACCTATTGGAAGTAGCAATCCTGACAGTCAATATCAACCCTTTCATGAGTCTTGCCGTATGACTTGGGATATAAGCCAAACCAGAATCTCAATTTACAGACACCATGTTTCGGGGTATTGCCCCTCGTCAGTATAAAGTATGAGATCTGATTTAGCTAGGTGAGAGGTTAGTGAGTGGGATCCAAGGAGTAAGGTTTCTCCTTATGGAAAGTGACATGCTTGATCTGGCATGCCTTTATGAGGAGGCTTATAAGCCATGCAATGCTCCTTTGGGAAATTTTAACTATGTAAATTGCCTCTGTAGATAGGAAGAGGACTTCAACTCTAGTGCCACCTATTGGAAGTAGCAATCCTAAAAGTCAGTATCAACTGACGAGGGGCAATACCCCAAAACACCATGTCTGCAAATTGAGATTCTGATTTGGCTTTTATTCTAAGTCATACGACAAGGCTTGTTGAAGTGTCGATATTCACATTTTTAAGATTACTGCTTCCAATAGGTGGTACTAAAGTACACATCCTCTTACAGTAAAGAATCCAAAGCGTCAATGCTCACACAGAAAAGAATATATTTGATTAAGGCCATGTTCTGTCTTTGGGGGTTGGATTCCATCATAATATTCATAATAGTCAAACCAGTATTGGCCTAAAAATAATCTTTAATGGCTATAAAAAGTTTTACTGTATTTTTGTTTATACAGAATTTTAATTACATGACAAATTATTATTATTTATTTATAGAGCACCATTGATTCCATGGTGCTGTACATGAGAACGGGTTACTTTTAAAGCACCACTCCAGCGTGCATTTGTTTTTCCAGCACTGGAGTCGAGCTTTCGATCTAAGTCCCTCGCCCCCCGTCTCATACTCCCCTTTTGGTGGATTCACCTTTTGTCAACGCCGCAACTGGCCATGGTGCCGTCTTGTGACTGTAACTTCTGAGTGGCAGGAAGTCAAGAGTTACATCACAAGTTCTCATTGCAACTCTATGAGAGCCAGAACGAGGCTCTCATAGACTCACATTGAGTTGTGACCTCCGGCGCACTCCGTGAAACACTGGAGCTGCCGTCAGGTCACATCGCCAGAGCCCAACCGGAGCGGTGGCAATGGAAGATGAACCTGCTTGAGGGTGAGTGTAAGACAGGGGTGAGGGGACTTGGATTTAAAGCACCATTCCAGCGGTGCAATAAAAAAAAATGCTGTTGTGGTGCTTAAATAGTTGTTTCTTTTTCGCTCCTAATTGGGAGACCCAGACAATTGGGTGTATAGCTATTCTATTGCCTCTGGAGGCCACACAAAGTATTACACTTAAAAGTGTAAGGCCCCTCCCCTTCTGGCTATACACCCCCAGTGGGATCACTGGCTCACCAGTTTTGTGCTTTGTGCGAAGGAGGCAACACATCCACGCATAGCTCCACTGTTTAGTCAGCAGCAGCTGCTGACTATGTCGGATGGAAGAAAAGAGAGCTCATATAGAGCTCCCAGCATGCTCCCTTCTCACCCCACTTCATGTCGGAGGTGTTTGTTAAGGTTGAGGTACCCATTGCGGGTACGGAGGCTGGAGCCCACATGCTGCTTCCTTCCCCATCCCTTTTTACAGGGCTCTGGGTGAAGTGGGATTCTATCGGTCTCCAGGCACTGAGGCCGTGCTCCATCCACAGCCCCTGGTACTGCTGGACATGGAGCGGAGTATCTTCAGGGACATGGCCCTGCTACATGGAGGTACTCGGTGTCCCTGTGGGGACCGCGCAGACACACGGCAGCACTGCTGGGTGTGTTAGTGCGCCAGAGACAGCGGCGCTGTCCGCACTAGTGCCATCGCACACCACAGCGTTGCTGGGTGTGTTAGTGTATTGGGTGACTACCGCGCTAACGCCGCTGCCGTTTTTATTTAAGGCGCCGCTGGGAGTTGTGGTGCGCCGGGGACTTCCGCGCCGGCCAGCACTGATATGCCGGCCGCGCTTATTAACTCGAGTCCCCGGCTTCTGGGCCTAGTCTCCCTTCGTTACCGCCCACAGCCCTGACATCAGGGTAGGGGCGTGATGCTGCATAACACAGCAGCGCTGAGAGCTGGAGTATGTTTTGCATACTCCACCCCTCTCACTGTGTGCACTGTGAAACCGGATTCCCGCACTTTCTCAGGCACGCCCACGGCTTCCTTCTCTACACAGGACGCCGGCAGCCATTAGTGTCAGTTTTCTGTACAATACAGAGACAAGTGTGGAAGACCCTGGCATTCTGATAGTCACACAATCGCTGCAACAGGCGTTAAGCAGCACCTGTGGTGCTAACCCCACTAGTGCAGAAGTGCACTTATAGATATGCTTCTACTATATACATTGCACTGTTTGGTCGCACGTTGTATATACCCTCCTGGATTATGCGGAGGAGTTATCAGCATATTCTCTGGTAAAACAAAGGTGCAGAACCTCATGTTTTTCTTTGCAGCCGGTACAGCATGTACGGCTATACGGCCGGCAGGTTACATAGACCCCCATTGTAGCCGGAGTCTCTGCTAATGGCCAGGATGAGGACGGTGTCTGCAGTATTTACTGACAGATTTTCTGACACTATGGCTATGATACTAGAAGCCTAGCAGTCCGGACATGTCTCTCACAACATGGGCACTGTTAAATCATTGATCCATGGCCCCCCTCAGTGTGAACAACTAACAGCTCCGGGAATGTCACACGCATCCCAGAGTCACGGCTCTGCACAGACGTCAGTCCCAGACAGCCTAAGCGGGCTCACTGAGCGGCCCTCGGTTTCATCAGGGTCCCAGCAAAAGGACTCTCTGTGTGATAAGGCGGGGGTACCTGCTCAGGATTCTGATCCTGAGACGGCTCTCAATCTGGATACACCTGATGGTGACGCCATAGTGAATAATCTTATAGCGTCCATCAATAGAATGTTGGTTATTTCTCTCCCAGCTCCTCCAGTGGAGGAGTCAGTTTCACGTATTTTTCTGGACCACTCTGCCTTCAGAGAGGCAGTCCAGGAACACCACACTTATCCAGATATGCGCTTCTCCAAACGGCTTAGGATACACGTTATCCCTGCCCACTGACGTGGTCAAGGATTGGACCCAGTGTCCCAAGCGGCATCCTCCAATCTCCAGGCTTGTAGCTAGATCCATAGTTGCAGTGGGAGATGGAACTGCACTTAAAGATGCCACTGACAGACAGAGGGATCTCTGGTCTAAATCCATCTATGAGGCTGTCGGCGCACCGTTGGCTCCAGCATTCTCACCCTTGGGGCACTCCAAGCTATTTCAGCTTGTCTTACACAGATTGACACGGTTACACGTACATCTGTGCCGCAAGTGGCATCCTTAACCTCTCAAATGTCTGCATTTGTTTCTTACGCGAGTCAGGTTGCCCTAGACTCTGCGAACCGTGCGGCAGTAGCCTCCGCTACTCCGTGTTTTTAAGCAGAGCCTGAGGAAGGCACATTCTGCTTCCAAAAAAGGGTGCTTAACCAGTTGCCTTTTTCTGCTGACCGACTGTTTGGTGACTGTTGGGATGTAACCATTAAACAGTCCAGGGGTAAGGATTCATCCTTTCCTCAGCCAGGACACAACAAACCCCAACAGAGCAGGAGACAGTCGGGGTTTCGGTCTTTTCGACGCTCGGCCAGGTCCCATTTTTCCTCGTCCAATGTGGACTCAAAAGGATCAGAGGAGCTCAGATTCTTGGAGGGCTCAGTCACGCCCAAAAAAGAGACAGTCTGAAAACCCGCTTCCAAGGCGGCTTCCTCATGACTTGCGGCCTCCTCTCTCCGCATCCTCGGTCGGTAGCAGGCTCTCCCGCCTTGGCGATATTTAGCTGCCATAGGTCAATGACCGTTGGGTGTGAGACATTCTGTCTCACGGGTACAGGATAGAGCTCACTTCTCGTCCTCCAACTCGATTCTTCAGAACTTCTCCACCTCCCGGCCGAGCCGCTGCTCTTCTGCAAACAGGGTGAACTCTATAGGCAGAAAGAGTGATGACCCCGGTTCCTCTTCAGGAACAAGGTCACGGTTTTTACCCCAAATTATTTGCGGTGCCTATAACAACGGGCCGTTCCGTCCCGTTATAGATCTAAAACTGCTCAGCAAGCTCCTGGACACCAGGCTGTTCCGGATGGAATCCCTCCGCCATGTCATCGCCTCAGTGTCCTAAGGAGATTTCCTACCATCATGAGGCATCAAGGATGCTTATCCACACGTGCCGTTTGATCCAGAGCACTAGCGTTTCTACGCTTCGTTATACGAGACGAACGCCTTCTGTTCGTAGCTCTACCTTCCGGCTAGCGACAGTCCCACTGGTCTTCGCCAAGGTCAGGGCAGCAGTAGTCACAGTCCTGCACTCTCAGGGTCACTCTGTGATCCCATATTTAGACGATCTACTTGTCAAGGCACTCTCTTAGGAAACATGCCGACACTGCCCGAACGTTGCGCTGGAGACTCTCTAGAGTTTTGGGTGGATCATCAACTTCTTAAAGTCAGATCCGACCCCGACCCTATCGCTAACATATCTAGACATCGAGTTTCATACTCTCTCAGCGATAGTAAAGCTTCCGCTAGACAAACAGCATTCACTACGGGTTGCAATCTCTTCTTTAAGAACCAGTCGCACACATTGAGACGCCTCATGCACTTCCTACGTAAGATGGTAGCACTAGAGGCAGTTCTTTTCGCGCAGTTTCATCTGCGTCCGCTACAATGTGACATTCTCCGCCAATGGTACGGGAAGTCGACCTCCCTTAACAGAGTCGGCTTTCTTTCTCAGGCGGCCAAGGAATCTCTACGGTGGTGGCTTCTTCCCACCTCATGGTCAAAAGGAAGGTCCTTCCTATCCCCATCCTGGGCGATAGTTACGACAGACGCGAGTCGATCAGGGTGGGGAACAGTTTTTTCTCCACCACAGCGCTAAGGGTACGGGGACTCAACAACAGTCCACCCTTCAGATCAATGTTCTTGAACACAGAGCAGTGTATCTTGCCCTACAAACCTTCCAACAGCAGCTGGAAAGCAAGCAAATCCGACTTCTGTCGGACAACTCCACAGCGGTGGCATACATCAACCACCAAGGAAGAACGCGCAACCGACAAGCCTTCCAGGAAGTCCGGCAGGTTCTGATATGGGTGGAAGACACGGTATCCACCATATCCACAGTTCACATCCCAGGCGTGAAAAACTAGGAAGCTGACTTCCTAAGCCGCCGGGGTGTGGCCGAAAGAGTATGGTCTCTTCACCCGGACGGGTTTCAGGAGATCTGGCGCCGCTGACAGAGGCCGGACGTCGATCTAATGGCGTCACGGCACAACAACAATGTGCCAGCTTCATGGCACGGTTTCACAATCATCGAGCTCTGGCGGCAGACGTCTTAGTTCAGCATTGGTCGCAGTTCCAGCTACCTTATGTGCCACCTCTAGCATTGTTGCCCAGAGTGCTGCGTTACATCAGGACCGACTGCGGCCGCGCCATCCTCGTCGCTACAGATTAGCCGAGGGTGTTGTGGTTCCCGGTTCTGTGGTGCCTCACAGTAGGCTAACCGGGGGCACTACCAGACCAATCAGACTGGCTGTCTCAAGGGCCATTCTTCCATTTGAATTCTAAGGCCCTCAACCTGATGGTGTGGCATTGAGTCCTGGAACCTAGTGTCGTCAGGGTT
>NC_134359.1:245798251-245820751 GCF_048569485.1 Anomaloglossus baeobatrachus
AGACTGATTGCGTCAAGACCACAAATTATCATAAACATGGAAGAAAAAAAGTTTTTTAGCACTTATAATCATTTTATCAAAAGACTGTTTAAAGGGGTTGTCCACTATTGGATAACCCCTTTGCACTTTCCATGTGCGCCTCCATAAAAATATAAAAAAGCCTTTATTCCCCTTCAGTGCTGGCGCGGTTTCAGCTATGTCTGAACTTGCGTTCCTGGGGTCCATGTGACATTGTTATGACATGTGAGCCTCGCGATTAATCAGTGCAGCTTACTTCTCCTGCCTTTAGACTTTTAAGTAATAAACAGGAAGTGAAGTGGCAGCCGCAGATCTCACTCCCTGTTAATTACACGTCCAAAGATGGGTGAGAGAAGCCGGCGCTGATTGGTCACAGGGCTCGCATGTCATAACAATATCATGTGGACCCTGGGAATGCATGTTCCAACCGCTGGGACCGCATCGGCAACTCAGGTGAGTATAGTCTTATTTTATTTTAGGAGGTGCACATGCGGAACGAGAAGGGGTTGTCCAAGTAGGGGACAACCCCTTTTAATCATCTTATAAAAAGACTGTTAATAGCTGTGTAAAATGTTTTACTTCCATGTTGCCCTTTTCTTATTGATGATGAATTGTGCTGCTGGAGGAATCAGTCTCCTTCACCACCTGGCAGCTGACAATTTAATCCCTTCTTGCTTACCCTGAAGAATGCATCTTTTAAGCTAGCTATTCTGCTATCCTATTGCTGCAGTTCTTTACCTTTTAAAGGGGTTTGTCTACTACTAATAGGATTAGTTATTTAAAAAAATTCTCCATGCTGATGGTGATTATATATAATATAGAAGAATGTGGACTGTGCGGTCTTGTTCTAAGGATCGGTCGGTGTTAGGGTTCAGACCCCCATGATGAGGCCCAAATATCTGTCACGGAGAAATGTTTTATTTCAGTTCTGACAAAGGAAATCTAGTCTTCTCCATTAATTCGAGTTACATCCATACCGCCAAAGGGAATATAGAAACACTTACGCGTCCTCTATGGGATATAAACATTATATGGATATGGGAGCATGGCTGATGACGGAAATGACTGAATAAGATTTCCGCAAATTTATGTTTTTGGCTTTCTCCATTTAGCCACATGGAAATTATAACCGGAGACGGTTTGAGTCGGAGTCTGAGGACAGCTTCGGGAAGGTATGTACCGAAACTATACAACTCTTTGCTTTTCTCTTCCCTCTTTCATCCTCCATTGTAAACTTGTTTCACTGAGAAAACATCAGTACTGGTTTATACAGCGATGTATGTAAATATCCTCTCCTTTACATAGCTTAGTCTTGTACCTAAGATCATGCCCAGCCCATATGAATGGGAATGATGCCCAACTTCAATGTTTTCTGACCGCTGTGGGTCACACACTTTACGATACTCAACATCCAAACCTTGTGGTCAACATCTAGCACTAATGTCATCACTGACCATTTTGGGGAAAAAAATGTATTATGACCTGAATTATCTGTGTCCATTTTAATTGTATAACCCCCAAACTTAAAAAAAGAACCCGTAATATGACCTTACACATGACTGATTTCTGTGTATATGCATTATAGCAGCATCTTGGTCCCCTTTGGCATCATAGAACATATTAGGAACACTGTTCTGCTATATGTTGGCTATATTCCCCCTATTTTAATAGTTCCTCAATTTCATTTCTGGGGTCTAGATTCCAGATCTACTAAAATTTAGACTGTGCTCACGTCCGTGTGGACTTTCCCTGTTTCCGGTTCCTTTTTTTATTATTGGGTCTGTTTGGTGTCCATTTTTTGGAACTGAAGAAAGTTTGGCCTGCAGAACATTTTCTTCCATTGTAAGAAACAGAACCCAGACTGATCCCATAATAATCAATGGGGCCCGATGCTTTTTGGTTACATGACTGATGCAACGGATACGGAAAGTCGGCACGGCCTTACTTGTGTAGTAGATGCCAAGTACTGCTGTATTCCTATGTGATTGTACGTCGTTGTTCTTTAACCCATCACATCATCTATTCCTTTCTAATTTTTTTCTCCAAATAGAGCAAATGTCTTTACTTAAAAGCCAATGTGAACCTTAAAAACAGCCCCCGGAATAAACTGGTGATTCTGCATGACTTGCTGCCAGAGATTCCAGTGAATGCTTCTATTACTGTTTATTGCTGACATAACACATTGCACATGTTTGGATGGATCATCAACTTGAAAATAGATATAAGTTTATATAGCGCAGGATTAATGTCATCAGCTATCAGAATACAGAATTGACATTTAAAATAATAATATATTTTTTTTTTCTCTTCAATATGTCATTTAGTTATAGGAAATCTGTTAGCAGGTTTTTTGCTACATCATGATGTAGGCAAAGAGACTCTGAATCCAATGATGTGTCACTTAGATTACTGGCACAATCGGAATTTTTAGTTTTAGCCCTGTGGGAGAGTTGAGAGAGCTGGCCCCGCCCACACCAGGGTCTCAATAGAGATTGACCCCTCACTGTCAATGTACAATCACAGGAGAGGGCGTGCCGGACTGCCGTTTTTTGATATTGAAGTTTGAGCAATGAGAAATCCTGCTGTTTAAACAAACATAGCAGATCGGACCATGACAAAACAGGCATCCCTGAATTGTATGTTTTACCCCTTGCAGCTGTTGTCTTCACTTAACATAGCATAAACCTGCTGACCGATTCCCTTTAAAACATAAGGTAACCCTGGAACTACAGTGTAATAATACTCATACACCAAATATGTCAGCAGGTTTTTGCTTCCCCATCTCAGAGCAGCATGATGCAGGCAAAGAGACTCTGAATCCAATGATGTGTCACTTAGATTACTGGCTAAAACCGTTCTGGCACAATCAGAATTTTTAGTTTTAGCCATGTAGCAGAGCTGAGGGAGCTGTCACCGCCCACACCAGGCTCTCTATAGAGATTGTACATTGACAGTAAGGTGTCCATCACAGGAGAGGGCGTGCCGGATTGCCGTTTTTGCGAAATTGAAGTCCGAGCAATGAGAAGTCCTGCTGCTTAAACAAACATAGCAAATTGGACTGTGACAAAACGGTTATCCCTGAATTATATGTTTTAACCCTTACAGCTGCTGTCTTCAGTTTACATATCAAAAACCTGCTGACAAAATCCCTTTAAAACATAAGGTAACCCTGGAACTACAGTGCAATAATACTTGTACACCATAGCAACATCTACCTTGCCCAACTTACACATATATGTAGACCCAGCATGGTTATATTTCAGTGGGGAGGAGAAAGTAAGCGCTGCTACACCTATGATAGCAGAACAAAAGGATTGGGCTTCTCAAATCAATCTGCCTGATCCTTTTATCCCCTGACATCATGTGTCATAGTAGAGTCAGGAAGCCACCAATCACATCAGACTATTTGTCTCCCAACCGCACATATTTTGCAGTCCCTTGCATCTGTACCAAACTAATTTGGTGATCAGTAATGTTTGATAATCTTATATGGGAAGCACTTAGTCATCCATAACGCAGAACTGAGCATTGCATTATAGGTTCTGCGCTAAGCTTCTACTGACGCATGTGTCCACAAGCTCATAGTGATTTAGCTGAATTATGATTGATGCTCTGCTGTAATCCATGTGACATAGAATCAGCTATAACGATGAAGCCGAGATTAAAGATTCTCATAGTTTTTCCTTTAATATGAAGCAATGAAGACAATGGCAGATCCATTTTATGACCAATCCTGTTGGACTCCATTGACTTCAATAGGGAATGTCAGAGCTCCGGAATTTTTGAATGGAAGAATAGCAAACTGCTTTATTCTTGGCATCAGATTTCGACTTCTATCTCAATTCCTATACCGCAGATATAAACAGAACTGCCCTTCACTACATTGGAAAATATAACTAGTACAGCCCTATCCCACCTCTTTAGAGGCAAGACGCTAACTGCCGAAGCTCAACCGATATCCAAAGAAACAAACTGTGATCGGGCACCCATCCCAGCATTTATTATTGTGCCCTTTTTGCTTCCAGATCCATAGATTCTTGCTGTATGCACAAGGTACGGAATTAAAGAGTTTTTCCTATGAGGAAGGTTAATTTTAAATTTGATTTTAATCAATAGATCTTAGAATAATAATAATTTCCACAATTGGATGTGTTTAAAAATAATGTCCCTGTGCTGAGATAATCTTATATATGTGTCCCTGTGTAATGGCCGTGTCTGACCGTACAGGGACGTGGTCTGATCATACCACATCACCTGGGCTGGGGAGGCCACAAAAGAATATGAGATCACCACGGATTCTTTTTGTGAGGTAAAACATTTCCCTGCCTGATCTCCTGGGCAGGGGCGGCCACAAAAGAATATGGGATCACTGCGGATTCTTTTTGTGAGGTAAAACATTTCCCTGTCTGTTTTTTAAAAATGTTTTACCTCAAGAAAGAATAATTTGCGATCCCGTTCTGTAATATCTGTATACTTTTTTGCTTCCTCCTGGCCCAGGAGATGTGGTATAATCAGACCATGTCCCTGTACGGTCAGACACGGCCATTACACAATACATAACAGGGACACATATACTGTATAAGATTTTCTGATTATCTCAGCACAGGGACATTTTTTTTTAAACACACCCAATTGTGAAGATTATTATTGTCACAAGATATATTGAATAAAATGAACTTTTTACATGGGAATCCATTACTAGGCTTATGAGGGCAGCATAAAATAAGGACTGAGACCCTGATCATTGCTTGATCAATAACTGGGTTTATTGCTGTTGTTTTGATAAAATCAGTTTTCTCTGCAGCTCTCCTCTCCCCAGATGAACTCTATATAACCCCACCTATACCACTGATTGGCAGCTTTCTGTCTATGCACAGTGTAGGCAGAATGCTGTCAAACAACTGTGAGGGAGGATCGACCGTACATAAATATTAAGGACTACACAGCAGGAGCTCATCCTAGAGAGGACTAGCAGATCTGCAGCAGATCAAACAATGTTTCATCAAAAACTATTAGTAATATTAAAGAAATTCTACCAGATTACTTCTTTAATTGACCTTTAAGGGATCACTGTTCAGTATTATATTGTGAATTATGTATTCTATGCCCTAGTTAGTCATCAGATTCAATAATTTCCGACTGCTGCATGTTGGAGGCATCCATCCAAATACTGTGCTTTTAGTGTTTTTTATTGATTTTCTTTGTCTTTCATTTATGTCAGATGCAGATTTTATGATGTCCGATCCAGTTCTCCCGTCTGTGTGAAATGTGGCATGCTTAATGTCCCAGCATATAGGGTGTGATCCACTGTGTATAAACGTTACATGATACTTGATACATGGTACATGATAATTATTGGTACATGATAATTATTGGATTTTTGACGATCTTTTCTTTTGATGACAGTGCAGTGTACGTGCATGAGCAATATACGCTTTCATCTTTGTAATAGCCAGCAAAGCTTTACAAAGTCCCAGCCGCCACTTTGTGCCTTTTGAAATGTTTAATTATGCAATTTATGTGTTTTTACGAAATGTGATAGAACTGTGTTTTAATGTCCCTATGACAACACTTCCTGACTGTGTTCTGGCTCTAGTTCTCTAGGATGCGGTGAGAGCTGTCAATCCGCACCATTGTCTTGTATGTTGACGGAGAACAAAGAAAAGCAGCAAAATCAATAAGCAGTCAGTTACTTGTAGCATTTATTATTTTATATAGGAGGCATATTGTGCTATTGTGAGTAGGTGATGTGTGCACTCATTTATGAAACCTAGTGCACACGCAAAGCTTAGGATTTGCCTTAAAGGGGTTGTCCGACATCTCAAATATAAATTTGGAGATGGCAGGAATGTTTTTTAAACCATAAAATAAGGCACAGTCGCCCGCTCTTACCCCTGTGGATCTGGCACAGTCGCCCGATCTACCCCTTGTGGATCAAGCACAACCCTGGTGGTCTTAGACTGGGCAAGAAGCTTGATGTCCTGGTGCATAGATCAACGGAGCAGTCTGTGCTAAGTTCATTGTTTTTTGTTTGTTTTCTTTCACAAATTTTTTTTGAACAAGTAGGCATGCAGACCAATATTTTTATCTTGTGAGTGAAATACACTCCTTTGCCTTTTGAACTCCAAATTAATAAGATTTTGTTTATGAGCGCTTGAGAACTCAACACATAACACACGCTTTGTGGTGTACTGAAAGTTTCTGCTTTATTATATCATGTGACCAGTTTATATAGTACCTCAAACAAAGAAACAACTCCCCTGAACTATGCACCAATAAGAGCAATAGGGGTGTGAACAGAAATGGGAAACTTCACCCTCCCTTCCGTCTCCCCACCCACCATTAGTGTTAGCTGAACCCTATGACATCATTAGCTATAAGACAAGGTGGTTTCTTTGAGAATACAAAATGGATTCTGTTCTCTCACAATCTTATGATCTGTATTGATTGATTGATATGTCTGGTAGATTATCTTTTAGAGGTGACCATACATACATGCTTGGCTTCAACGAGTGTGCATGTGTTCTCAATGGGTGGTAGGTTACCTCTTGATTAAATAATAAAATATCACTTCTGTTTTAAATGGCATTTTTTTTGCTTTGTGAAACAAACAGTGGCAAATCAAAAGTTTTAGGGTCGAATAACTTTTTAATGAGTGTAAGGTCACCTTATTTGTCAGTTTAAGCAAGTTATTAAGCCAAAAAAGTTAGTGCGAATCTGACACTGACTCCTACAGGCAGTGTGCGGTATTACAGTCTACTAGATTGAGAAATGAAATTCTTCCTTTTTGCTGGTCAACTTACAATGCTGCCTTTGATGAGGTTTTGCATGAAATTCTTGTTTTAATTTTAATAGTTAATGCGAAAATCTTCTTTCTGGTAATTTAGGTGTCAGTGGAAAAGTGGAACCAATACCTTGCATCTCGAGTGCACATCCACCGATCCTCGTGTGTTGCTTCAGAAGTGTTGAGGCTCAATAATCTAGAAATAGAAAAGAAAATTGGGAAATCCATCCTCGGGAAGGTAAAAAGCCGACAATTTACATTTGCTGTGTCCTATAAACTGCTAACAATGTCAAATTATATATATGTATATATATATATATATATATATATATATATATATATATATATTAGCTGTAGTACGGGACATTGCCCAGGATAGTAAATGTCTCTCTGTCTCTCTCCCGGTCTCTGTCTGTTTCCTTCTCTATCTGTCTGTCTCTCTCCTCTCTGTCAGTCTGTCTCTCTGCTTTGTCGATCTCTCTCTCTCTAGCTCTTTCCCTGTCTCTCTATCTCTTTCCCTGTCTGTCTCTCTATTTCTTTCCCTGTATATCTTTTTCATTCCCTGTCCATCTCTTTCCCTGTCCGTCTCTTTCCCTGTATATCTTTTTCATTCCCTGTCCGTCTCTTTCCCTGTCCGTCTCTTTCCCTGTCCGTCTCTTTCCCTGTCCGTCTCTTTCCCTGTCCGTCTCTTTCCCTGTCCGTCTCTTTCCCTGTCCGTCTCTTTCCCGCTCCGTCGCTTTCCCGCTCCGTCGCTTTCTTTCCCGCTCCGTCGCTTTCTTTCCCGCTCCGTCGCTTTCTTTCCCGCTCCGTCGCTTTCTTTCCCGCTCCGTCGCTTTCTTTCCCGCTCCGTCGCTTTCTTTCCCGCTCCGTCGCTTTCTTTCCCGCTCCGTCGCTTTCTTTCCCGCTCCGTCGCTTTCTTTCCCGCTCCGTCGCTTTCTTTCCCGCTCCGTCGCTTTCTTTCCCGCTCCGTCGCTTTCTTTCCCGCTCCGTCGCTTTCTTTCCCGCTCCGTCGCTTTCTTTCCCGCTCCGGCTCTTTCTTTCCCGGTCCGGCTCTTTCTTTCCCGGTCCGGCTCTTTCTTTCCCGGTCCGGCTCTTTCTTTCCCGGTCCGGCTCTTTCTTTCCCGGTCCGGCTCTTTCTTTCCCGGTCCGGCTCTTTCTTTCCCGGTCCGGCTCTTTCTTTCCCGGTCCGGCTCTTTCTTTCCCGGTCCGGCTCTTTCCCCTTTTTGTGTTGCTATGGTTAACAATGTCATTTGTACTGCCAGACAGTTTTGACAATTGAAGCCTAGTGTAAATGGCAATTATTGAAGCTAAACTTGGACTCTTTGGAAATATATATAATATGAATATTCCAAACACTCCAGGTTTGGCTTCACTAATTGCCATTTATACTAGGCCTCGGTTGTCAGTATCAATAACACTGTTGCCCATAGCAACCAATCCGAGCTCAGCTTCCATTTTTTCAATTGTTTTGGAAAAGTAAACTGGTTGCTATGGGCAACAGACCGTTTTACTGTCAGACCATTTTGATAATCGAGGCCTAATATGAATCACAAATAGTGAGGCCAGTAGGCCATTTTGAAGCCACATCTCAATTTTGTTTTGCAATTTTTTTTCTCTTATTAATGAATACATGTGTGAATCATACAGTATTTCATTTTTTGCCTTTTATTTGTATGCCAGGTTCACTTGGCGATGGTGCGCTATCACGAGGGAGGGCGTTTTTGTGAAAAAGATCAGGACTGGGATCAGGAATCCGCCATATTCCACCTGGAACATGCTGCTCACTGTGGAGAATTGGAGGCCATTATCGGCCTTGGGCTTATGTGTTCTCAGCTGCCCCACCATATCCTGACTGAAGTATCTGTGGAGGTAAAGCTTTTACAAGGACACAATAAAGCTTACATACTGATTATTTGATTTTTTTTTTTCACATTATTGTACAATTGCATGGTATTGATATTATGGGTACACTTGTAGGGGTGCAAGCTTAATCTTGGGGGCCATAGTGCATAATCTACAACAAGACCCTTAAAGGGGTATTCCTATCTCCAAGACCCTATCCCAATATGTAGTAGGTGTAATAATAATATTAGCAAATACCTCCAATTACAAATGTAGTATAGTTCTGCTGATTCACTATGTCGCTTACCTCATGTGCAGGGCATTGCAGCATCTTAGGTATCCGTGGTTACAACCACGCATCTAGTGACAACTAGTTGCTAGTGGTTGTAACCATGGATACATAAGGTTCTGCAATGCCCTGTACATGAAGTAAGTGACATAGTGAATCAGAAGAACTATACTACCTTTCTAATTGGTGGTATTTTCTAATATTAATATTGCACCTACTACATTATGGGATAGGATCTTGGAGATGGGAATACCCTTTAACTATTTTGGGTCTTTATTAGTGCTGGCCTTCTCATATAGGGTAAAGGGACCTTTTGCAAGGGATTTGGACTGTGTGAGCTTGTTGGCACAAAATGCTTGCCTTGCACTGGCAACCCACTCTACATTACTGCACCCATTATACTTATGCCCTTGTTCGATTGCAATGTAAGTGCTCACATGACTCCGAAAAGCAAGATTTTAGTGATTTTTGGTTCATTTTTTTTTATTTATCTTGTTCTGTCCATGTTGGTTTTCCAGGGGTACCTGCCAGCCTCTGCTCTATTATATTATTCTGCTTAAGGGCTCTTTCAGATGTGTGTGGAACATGGTCTATGTACAGACCAGAATGCATGGACTGGCCGAGGCTCTCCCGACCAGAACGTGACCACTTCATATATTTCTACAAGTTTGGCTCAGGAGACCCCCAGTTACCCTGTTGTATTGGTGTCTTTGCACGGACTGGCCACAGGTCTCCTGTGCAGAGCGTGACAGTCTCATAGAAATATATGAAGCTGTCACGCTCTGGTCGGGAGAGCCGTGGACAGTCCGTGCACAGACTGCAATGCAACAGAGTGGGGTCTCCTGTGCCGAGTGTGACAGCCCCATAGACATATATGAAGCGGTCATGTTCTGGTCAGTAGAGTCGTGGCCATTCTGTACACAAACCACAATGCAACAGAGTGGATGGGGGGGTCTCCTGTGCCGAACGTGACAGTCTCATAGAAATATATGAAGTGGTCATGTTCTGGTTGGGAGAGCCTCAGCCATTACGTACATTCTGGTCTGTGCACGGACGTCCGAAAGAGCCCTTATAATGACCGTTACATGCTGATAATTATAGAATTATTCATAGTTTTATTTCCTTATTTAAAGGACACAGAGAAAAACAGAATTAAAGGTTTTAACTATTTATTGATGGCTGCAGAAGCAGGCGACCGCCCCTCCATGATTCATATTGCTCGAGCTTACGACACTGGCGTAAATCTTGGATCAGACAGGTAAGTAATGACATCTTCACTATGTATTATATTGTATTATTGGGAATTTTACATTTTTTTATTACATTATCATGGGTTTTATAGTAAAAAAAAAACAACTTTTGTATTGTAGGTTACAAGACTGGCAGGAAGCCCTGTTCTGGTACAATTCTGCACTAAACATGACCGATTATGATGAAGGAGGGGAATTTGACGGCACTCAAGATGAACCCAAATACCTGCTGCTAGCCAGGGAAGCCGAGATGCTGTTTACGGGGGGACATAAACTGGAGAAGGACCCACAACGATCTGGTAAATGTTATTGAAAAAAATTTTGATAAATTTGTTGAATTTTATTATATTCGTAAACGTGATCCGTAAAGTCTAAACTGCAGATTTGGCTGCTTATTTCATAGAGTTCAGTGGAAACTGCCTCACACAAGCATTGCCATGTCTTTGAGGTGAGACACAAAGGGTCTCTTAGGCTATGTGCGCACTGGGAAATGGAATTTTCTTGAGAAAATTCCGCATGCTCTCAAAGATTACCGCACCCGCGGTAAAAAAACGCAGCAAACCGCACCCGAAAACCGCATGCGGTTTGCTGCGGTTTCACCGCGGTATTGTTCGCGGTATTGCCGCGGTTTTGCCGCGTGCGGGTTAGGATGTGCTTTATTGCATTCAATGCAATAAAGCACATTGAAAAAAAAAAAAAAAGTCATTTAATTCTGAGATAGTAGATAGATAGACAGAAGAATAGATAGAGGGATAGATAGATAGACAGACAGAGGGATAGATAGATAGAGGACAGATCGCTACATTTCCCACGGTCGGCAGTGAGTTCACATTACCGGCCATGGGAACTGACCGGTAATTACCTCTGCTGTCTGCTGCATTCATTCAGCGCTGTGTCTGTGACAGTCGCGGCTGGATGTAAGCAGCACAGGACCTGTGGATTACGCCGGAGCTTTGGTACGGGAGGGGTTAATAAAATGGTGAACGAGGCTTGTTTGTTTTATTTAAAATAAAGGATTTTTCGGTGTCTGTGTTTTATTCACTTTACTTACGGGTTGATCATGTCAGCTGTCTCATAGACGCTGTCATGATCAAGCCTGGAGTTAATGGCGGTGATCCACCACCATTAACCCCTTGTATTACCCTGCTGCCACTGCTACATGGCGGCAGGAAGAGCCGAGGACACTCCGGTAGTGCCGCATAATGCATGCGACAGTGCCGGGGCAGCTGCGGCTGATATTCTCGGCTGCCGGAGGGGGAGTGAGGCGGGGGACATTAACCCTGCCCCTCTCCCACCCCAGCCTGAGAATACCGGGCCGCCGCTGTGTGCTTACCTCGGCTGGACGGTGAATATGCAGCGGAGCCCACGTGTTTTTTTCCCTATATTTCCGTTTTCTTTCTATGTGTGTTCTATGTGTCTGTGTCTATGTGTTCTATGTCTGTGATGTCTGTGTGTGTCTATGTGTGTGTTTACTCTCTGCACGGCTTCCTCTTCCTGTAATGACATCACTTCCCTGCAAAACCGCAGACAGGCGATGTACATTACCGGAGGTAAACCGCGAAATACCGCAGGGAATAACGCAGGAAAACGCAGTGAACCGCACAGAATTTGCTGCCTGCGTTATTCCCTGCGGGATTTCACGATTACATTGGAGTCAATGGAGTGAAATCCCGCAGCGATGTGCGGAAAAGAAGTGACATGCAATTGTTTTTGCTGCGGGAATCCCGGAGCAAAACATGCAGCTGTCAAAATCCGCCTAGTGCGCACAGGATTTTTTTTCTCCATAGGATTTGCTGGTGATTCACTGCAGAGATGTTATGAACATTTTCTGCAGCGAAACATGCAGCAAATCCGCGGAAAATCCGCAGCAAAATCCGGTAAGTGCGCACATAGCCTTAAGGTCTGACTGCCCTTTTCAGATTCTCTGGAATGTCATGTGTGCACGCGGGAAGAAATAACTGACTGCGGTCGGTTAATGGCTTCCTCTCATGACGGACGCCAGCAGGATTCCCCTCAGTGTATTGTTCACAAAACTTTTATAGTTCTAGATAAGAAAAAGTTGTAGACAAAATATAGTCCAATCAAATATCGCAGGTCGGGCTCGGGGAGTGCAGCAACTTGCATTGTCTCTACTGGATTGGTGGTCCAAACTTTGGGTGTTCTTCGAGTCCTTATCATCTTAGGCTAGGTTCACATTTCCGGCAATTTGTATCAGTCACAATCCGTAGCTCTGGTAAGCAACGGAATCTGTTTGGCGGATTCCGTTGTTCCCATATACTTGTATGAGCGGCGGATTGTGACTGATGACGCTGCGTTGCATCCTCCGCCCAACTGATCAGTCGTGGAACGACTGACCGTCGGCCGTCAGGAACGCAGCATGTAGCGTTTTTTGAGCAGCAGAATCCTTTTGATTCTGCTGCGCATGCTCTCTCGGTGGCCGAACGATCAGCTGATCGCTTGGCAGCCGCTTTCTGTGAGTGATCAGCTGATCACCCGGTGGCCGCCTTCTTGAGCGATCAGCTGATCACCCACTGGCCGCCTTCTGTGAGCGATCAGCTGATCACCCGGCGGCCGGCTAATGAGAGCGAACAGCTGATCGCTCTCATTAGCCGGCCGCCAGGAGATTAACTGTTCGCTTTCAAAAGCCGTCGGCCGGCTATTGTGAACGATCAGCTGATCGCTCTCATTAGCCGGCCGCCAGGAGATTAACTGTTCGCTTTCAAAAGCCGGCGGCCGGCTATTGTGAACAATCAGCTGATCGCTCTCTCTCTCACGTTTTACAACGGAATCCGACAATGAATTCTATTCTTGTCATCCGTTTGTACAACGCATCAGTCACAAGTGTCAAGCATTGCATGTGACTGATGCAAAACAACGGAAATGTGAACCTAGCCTTAGGCGTTGTCCACGATGTAGGTGCCATCTTTGAGTTACATGTGCTAACCTATTGTATTAAGGAAAATCGCTGAATATATTTTTATATATGTGTTAGTAGAAAACAAAAGCATTTATAAATATGTCTGTTAGGCTACATCATCTAAACCACATATCTGGGCCTGTGAAATGGCTGAAGTAAGTATTTCAGGTTACTTAATTCTCACCCGTAACATCTTCATTGAAATGTATAGAGAGTGCGTCTTCTGGGAATTGGCGGATTGGTTGGCAGACATATACTGTAGTTTTGCAATGTCTGTGGGTCTCAGAGTAGGGACAGGCACCTATTGATGTAGTCTCAAACCTATGGTGATTTGTGCCGTACATGTATGGCGAAAGTGCACCATCACTAGATAGACAAATCCTACAGAAAAATCTGCTTTATTCAGATATTCAAATCCATAGTTAATGCTTGTGAATAAAATTATATTATCCCATTTAAGGAAACTTATTTAGGATGTCCTACTATACCAAGCAATCTGAGTACTGGTGGTACTTGTGTTGAGCACAAAGCACAGTATGGGCTCCTTTTATTGCTCAACAAAGAAATATACAATGATGATTCAATGCCAAGAAATAGGAATACTTGCTTATAAAGCTGACTCGATGTCCCGACATGTGTTTCACAATGCTTCTTCAGGGGTGTGCAAGATATAGCAGGTCAAAGAGTTATATATGTCCAGGTACCAGTGTCAGGTTGGATTATTGACAAATTAATGTATAGTGTATAGTAATGCCATGTGTTCCCCTATTAAAAGGTCTATGGACCACCAATCCATATTAGATTTTTGGCGTATGTTGGGAAATTTATCAGGATTCACTAACAAAAATCTAATCTGTGTAACCAATCTAAGCCCCCCATACATATTACATTAGAGTCAGCCAAGACCACCGAAATGAGCAGTCTCGACTAGCAGTCTGTGAGCCACCAAATGTTTATCCCTCAACAGATGTCATGGGAGAAAAGGGTCTGGCATGTCTGCTTTCGGACTTCTGATCCTTTTTTATTGAGAAAGATCTGAGTCTCTTTCATAGTGAACAAAGAAGGAGATTGGAAAGCAGCGATCAGCCGAACCTTCAACCGTTGTTCGGCGGACAGATACGCATTCCCTTATTTCCAGGAAAACAAGACTGGGTCTTATATTATTTTTTGCGCCGAAAGATGAGCTTGGGCTTATTTTCAGGGGATTCCATAAACAACAATCCACATTTATTCTTGACCAAAAAAAATAATTTCTTTGTCGCTCCATTGGGAGACCCAGACAATTGGGTGTATAGGCTATGCCTCCGGAGGCCGCACAAAGTATTACACTTAAAAGTGTTAAGCCCCTCCCCTTCTGCCTATACACCCCCCGTGCTCCCACGGGCTCCTCAGTTTTTTTTCTTTGTGCGAAGGAGGTCAGACACGCACGCACAGCTCCACAGATTGGTCAGCAGCAGCTGCTGACCATGTCGGATGGAAGAAAAGTAGGCCCATATAGAGCCCCCAGCATGCTCCCTTCTCACCCCACTCTTGTCGGTGGTGTTGTAAGGTTGAGGTATCCATTGCGGGTACGGAGGCTGGAGCCCACATGCTGTTTTTCCTTCCCCATCCCCCTTAGGGCTCTGGTGGAAGTGGGATCCTATCGGTCTCCAGGCACTGAGACCGCGCTTCATCCACAACTCCTGTGGAGCCTGCTAGATAGGAGCCGGGTATCGTTCAGGGACATGGCCCTGCTACTTGGAGGTACTCTGTATCTCGGTGGGGACCGCGCACAGCAACACTCCAGCTTTGCTGGGTGTGCTAGTGCACCGGGGACCACGGCGCTGACCGGGTTAATATGTGCCATTACACACTCAGCGTTGCTGAGTGTGTTTATGTATAGGGATTGCCGCACTGACCGCCGCGGCCATGGAAACACTGCGGCGCGGCTGGGACTTGTAGTGCGCCGGGGACTTTCACGCCGGCCGCGCTTTTACGGCGGCCGCGTTTATTACTAGAGTCCCCGGCTTTTTGCGGCCTAGTTTCCTTTCCTCCCGCCCACAGCCCTGACAGGCAGGGGAAGGGCGGGACGCTGAAAAGAACGAGCAGCACTGAGGGCTGGAGCATGCTTTGCATACTCCACCCCCCTCACTGTGCACAGTGCGGGCACCAGTTCCCGCACTTTCTGGGTCACGCCCACGGCTCCCTCCTCTCCTCAGGACGCCGGCAGCCATTCCTGTCAGCTCCTCGGACGCAGCAGAGGGGGACAAAGTCTGGGAGACCCAGGCAGGGACTCTGGTGGCCTCACAACCGCTTTAGGCGGGTGGTAAGCAGCACCTGTGGTGCTAGCCCCATTGTGCAGTAGTGTAACATTATATGTTTATGGTATATATGTTTTACACTGTATGGTGCACAGTTGATTTCTGGCTATATACCCTATTGTGTTACTCAGGGAAGATAATAGCATGACGCCCACGAAAGGCAGGGGTGCCAAAACACAGGCTTATTATGTTGCCTGCGCCGCATGTACGACCCCCCTCATTGTGTGCACTGTTCGGCCCCTGTGGCACTTACTCAGCCGGAGCCTCTGCTAAGAGGGGCCCAGGGGGAGCCACCTGCTAACACTGTTCAGGTGACGGGGACGGAGTTTGCAAAACTCTCTGAGACTATGGCTAAGATACTAGAAGCCTTGCAGTCCAGGCCGGTATCTCAGCACAGGGACTCTGTTGAATCTTTGTTCCCTGGCCCACCTCAGCTGGACCAACAATGTCCTCCCGGGGTATCTCATGGATCCCAGGCTGAGGGTTCTGACACAGACCCCAGCCCCAGACCGACTAAGCGAGCTCGCTTAGATTTTCCATCGACATCATCATATTGTGCAGGGTCTCAGAGGGGGGAATCTCTGGTTGATGATGCGGAGACAGCTGATCAGGATTCTGATCCTGAGGCCGCTCTCAATCTTGATACTCCGGACGGGGACGCCATAGTGAACGACCTTATTGCGTCCATCAATCGTATGTTGGATATTTCTCCCTCAGCTCCTCCGGTGGAGGAGTCAGCTTCTCAGCAGGAGAAATTCCGTTTCAGGTTTCCCAAGCGTACACCGAGTATGTTTCTGGACCACTCTGATTTCAGAGAGGCAGTCCAGAATCACCATGCTTGTCCAGATAAGCGTTTTTCTAAGCGCCTTAAGGATACACGTTATCCTTTTCCCCCTGACGTGGTCAAAAGTTGGGCTCAGTGTCCCAAAGTGGATCCTCCAATCTCCAGACTGGCAGCTAGATCCATACTTGCAGTGGAAGATGGGGCTTCACTCAAAGATGCCACTGACAGGCAGATGGAACTCTGGTTGAAATCCATCTATGAAGCTATCGGCGCTTCTTTTGCCCCAGCGTTCGCAGCCGTATGGGCGCTACAAGCTATCTCAGCAGGTCAAGCGCAAATTGACGCAGCCACACGCACGTCCGCGCCACAGGTGGCGTCCATAACCACTCAGACGTCGGCATTTGCGTCTTACGCTATTAATGCTGTCCTGGACTCTGCGAGCCGTACGGCGGTTGCAGCCGCCAATTCGGTGGTACTCCGCAGGGCCTTGTGGCTACGGGAATGGAAGGCAGATTCTGTTTCCAAAAAGCGCTTAACCAGTTTGCCAATTTCTGGCGACCGATTGTTTGGCGAGCGTTTGGATGAAATCAAACAATCCAAGGGAAAGGATACATCCTTACCCCAGCCCAAACCGAACATACCCCAACAGAGGAAGGGGCAGTCGAGGTTTCGGTCCTTTCGGGGCGCGGGCAGGTCCCAATTCTCCTCGTCCAAAAGGCCTCAGAAAGATCAAAGGAACTCTGATGCATGGCGGTCTAAGTCACGTCCTAAAAAGGCCACCGGAGGTGCCGCTACCAAAGCGGCTTCCTCATGACTTTCGGCCTCCTCACTCCGCATCTTCGGTCGGTGGCAGGCTCTCCCGCTTTTGCGACGCCTGGCTGCCACGGGTAAAAGACCGTTGGGTGAGAGACATTCTGTCTCACGGTTACAAGATAGAGTTCACCTCTCGTCCTCCGACTCGATTCTTCAGGTGATCCCCGCCTCCCGAGCGAGCCGAGGCTCTTCTGCAGGCGCTGGGCACTCTGAAGGCAGAAGGAGTGGTGGTCCCTGTTCCTCTTCAGCAACAGGGCCACGGTTTTTACTCCAACTTGTTTGTGGTCCCAAAGAAGGACGGGTCTTTCCGTCCTGTCCTGGACCTGAAACTTCTCAACAAACACGTAAAGACCAGGCGGTTCCGGATGGAATCCCTCCGCTCCGTCATCGCCTCAATGCCCAAGGAGATTTCCTTGCATCGATCGATATCAAAGATGCTTATCTCCACGTACCGATTGCTCCAGAGCACCAGCGCTTCTTGCGCTTCGCCATAGAAAACGAACACCTGCAGTTCGTGGCACTGCCGTTCGGCCTGGCAACAGCCCCACGGGTTTTCACCAAGGTTATGGCTACTGTAGTAGCGGTCCTCCACTCTCAGGGTCACTCGGTGATCCCTTACTTGGACGATCTCCTGATCAAGGCACCCTCTCAAGAGGCATGCCAACACAGCCTCGACGCTACCCTGGAGACTCTCCAGAGTTTCGGGTGGATCATCAATTTTCCAAAGTCAAATCTGACACCGGCCCAATCGCTCACATACCTTGGCATGGAGTTTCATACCCTCTCAGCGATAGTGAAGCTTCCACTGATCAAGCAGCGGTCACTACAGACAGGGGTACAATCTCTCCTTCAAGGCCAGTCACACCCCTTGAGGCGCCTTATGCACTTCCTGGGGAAGATGGTGGCAGCAATGGAGGCAGTTCCTTTCGCGCAGTTTCACCTGCGTCCTCTTCAATGGGACATCCTACGCAAATGGGACAGGAAGCCGACGTCCCTCGACAGGAACGTCTCCCTCTCTCAGGCGACCAAAGCTTCCCTTCGGTGGTGGCTTCTTCCCACTTCATTATCGAAGGGGAAATCCTTCCTACCCCCATCCTGGGAGGTGGTCACGACGGACGCGAGTCTGTCAGGGTGGGGAGCGGTTTTTCTCCACCACAGGGCTCAGGGTACGTGGACCCAGCAAGAGTCCTCGCTTCAGATCAATGTTCTGGAAATACGGGCAGTGTATCTTGCCCTGAAAGCGTTCCAGCAGTGGCTGGAAGGCAAGCAGATCAGAATTCAGTCGGACAATTCCACAGCGGTGGCATACATCAACCACCAAGGCGGCACACGCAGTCGGCAAGCCTTTCAGGAAGTCCGGCGGATTTTGATGTGGGTGGAAGCCACGGCCTCCACCATCTCTGCAGTTCACATTCCAGGCGTGGAAAACTGGGAAGCAGATTATCTCAGTCGCCAGGGCATGGACGCAGGGGAATGGTCCCTTCACCCGGACGTGTTTCAGGAGATCTGTTGCCGCTGGGGGGTGCCGGACGTCGACCTCATGGCTTCCCGGCACAACAACAAGGTACCGACGTTCATGGTACGGTCTCAAGATCCCAGAGCTCTGGCGGCAGACGCCTTAGTTCAGGATTGGTCGCAGTTTCAGCTCCCTTATGTGTTTCCTCCGCTGGCACTGTTGCCCAGAGTGTTACGCAAGATCAGGGCCGACTGCCGCCGCGTCATCCTCGTCGCTCCAGACTGGCCGAGGCGGTCGTGGTACCCGGATCTGTGGCATCTCACGGTCGGCCAACCGTGGGCACTACCAGACCGACCAGACTTGCTATCTCAAGGGCCGTTTTTCCATCTGAATTCTGCGGCCCTCAACCTGACTGTGTGGCCATTGAGTCCTGGATCCTAGCGTCTTCAGGGTTATCTCAAGACGTCATTGCCACTATGAGACAGGCTAGGAAACCAACGTCCGCCAAGATCTACCACAGGACGTGGAAAATTTTCCTGTCGTGGTGCTCTGCTCAGGGTTTTTCTCCCTGGCCTTTTGCCTTGCCCACTTTTCTGTCCTTCCTTCAATCTGGACTGGAAAAGGGTTTGTCGCTCGGCTCCCTTAAGGGACAAGTCTCAGCGCTCTCTGTGTTTTTCCAGAAGCGCCTAGCCAGACTTCCACAGGTACGCACGTTCCTGCAGGGGGTTTGTCACATCGTTCCTCCTTACAAGCGGCCGTTAGAACCCTGGGATCTGAACAGGGTGCTGATGGTTCTTCAGAAACCACCATTCGAGCCAATGAGAGATATTTCTCTCTCACGCCTTTCGCAGAAAGTGGTTTTTCTAGTAGCAGTCACTTCACTTCGGAGAGTGTCTGAGCTAGCAGCGCTGTCATGCAAAGCCCCTTTCCTGGTTTTTCACCAGGACAAGGTGGTTCTGCGTCCGGTTCCGGAATTTCTCCCTAAGGTGGTATCCCCCTTTCATCTCAATCAGGATATCTCCTTACCTTCTTTTTGTCCTCATCCAGTTCACCAATGTGAAAAGGATTTGCACTTGTTAGATCTGGTGAGAGCACTCAGACTCTACATTTCTCGTACGGCGCCCCTGCGCCGCTCGGATGCACTCTTTGTCCTTGTCGCTGGCCAGCGTAAAGGGTCACAGGCTTCCAAATCAACCTTGGCTCGGTGGATCAAGGAGCCAATTCTCGAAGCCTACCGTTCGGCTGGGCTTCCGGTTCCCTCAGGGCTGAAGGCCCATTCTACCAGAGCCGTGGGCGCGTCCTGGGCTTTGAGGCACCAGGCTACGGCTCAGCAGGTGTGTCAGGCGGCTACCTGGTCGAGCCTGCACACTTTCACAAAACACTATCAGGTGCATACCTATGCTTCGGCGGATGCCAGCCTAGGTAGACGAGTCCTTCAGGCGGCGGTTGCCCACCTGTAGGAAGAGGCCGTTTTACGGCTCTCTTACGAGGTATTATTTTACCCACCCAGGGACTGCTTTTGGACGTCCCAATTGTCTGGGTCTCCCAATGGAGCGACAAAGAATAAGGGAATTTTGTTTACTTACCGTAAATTCCTTTTCTTCTAGCTCCAATTGGGAGACCCAGCGCCCGCCCCTGTTTTTTTGTGTACACATGTTGTTCATGTTGAATGGTTTCAGTTCTCCGATATTCCTTCGGATTGAAGTTACTTTAAACCAGTTTATAATTCTTTTTCCTCCTTCTTGCTTTTGCACCAAAACGGAGGAGCCCGTGGGAGCACGGGGGGTGTATAGGCAGAAGGGGAGGGGCTTAACACTTTTAAGTGTAATACTTTGTGCGGCCTCCGGAGGCATAGCCTATACACCCAATTTTCTGGGTCTCCCAATTGGAGCTAGAAGAAAAGGAATTTACGGTAAGTAAACAAAATTCCCTTCATTTATTCAAATATCGTCATATTGCATTCTGGAGCATCAATGTAACTCTCCAAACAATGTGTGTATCTATCATCTCTCTGTATACACACACACACAAACACACACCAGCCTGTTTCCTCTTCAGCTTTAGACTCCTCCAATTAAGAGACCTTCGGTCACATGATGTGGTGTCACAAAGGTCCTTAAGCAGTCTTATCAGGTTATAAACGTTGGGGCTATTGTGAAATTTCCCAGTTAGCTCTCCCTTCCCTCTAATGCCAGTTTTGCGTATCAGCCTGTCTCCTGTTCAGTTTTTAGACTCCTCCAATTAAGAGACCTTTGGTCACATGATGTGATGTCACAAAGGTCCTTAAGCAGTCCTATCATCAGGATATAAACACTGAGGTCCTTGTGAAATTTCCCAGTTTGTTCTCCTTTCTCCCGAACGTCAGTTCTGAATACCAGCCTGTGTCCTGTTCAGTTCTTTTAGATTCCTGCAATTAATAGACCTTTGATGACATGATGTCACATAACTGTGAAGTCATCAAAGGTCCTTAAACAATCTTAACCTTGGAATACAACTTCTGGGGTCTCAAAGAGAGTGGTGTCCCTGAGAATTTGCGCAGTTTGACTCCCCCCTAATGCCAAATGCTGATTAGAACTAGGGCTTATTTTGGAGTAGGGTTCCCCAAAATACTGTAAAATCATGCTCGGATTTATTTTCAGGTTAGGTCTTAGTGTGTTTGCTGTTAGTCACAGCTACACCATTGGGCTAAGGCCACTCGAGCGTATGGCATCTGTTGCGAGTGCGTCAGATTCGATAGCTCCTGCAGTGCTGGGAGTGTAAGCCGAGTGTCATGCCACTGTGATCCGATCCTGTGAGCGGATCATAGCTGCGGCTGAGAGGGAGGGATTAATCTCCCTATCTCCTTCATTGCCAGCTGATGCAACTATCGCATTTCTCTCCCATGCCATCCAAGTGCAGTGCAATGTTTCACTCGCACCCATAGACGTTTATGGGTGCTAGTGAATACGGATTGGATTCCACCCGCTGCATGCTGCAACTGTTTTTTCGGTCTGATTAGGGCTGAGAAAATATTCGCAGATGGCATCGACCCCAAAAAGTAACATGGGTCCTGGTGGAATGTGATTTTTTTTTTTTTCTTTCTTCTAATTGCATTCCACTTGGTCCGTTTTACTCGCCGTGTGTCCTCTAGCCCTTTTTCCTACATTTTGATATTTCGGTTAACTCTTCTATTCCTGGTGCATCTTGTAGTAATATTGTTCTTGATTTTGTCTAGGTGACTTATACACAGAAGCGGCAGAAGTGGCAATGGAGGCGATGAAAGGAAGACTGGCAAATCAGTACTATCAGAAGGCTGAGGAAGCCTGGGCTCTCATGGAGGAATGAACCTCGCCTGTAATCAATGAACATGGCAGCTGAAAATACTCTTCTAACAAGGATTATCTTTTATATTTGTTACAGAATTATTTTGTTGTCTCTGGATCCTGTTAAAACTTGTTTACACTGAAAATAATGTAAAAAAAAAACAAAACAAAAACCTTTTGCATAGATGTTGTATGATGGGTAAGAATGTCCACAGATCTAGCAGCGATCCTGTGATCCTGAGTATACGTCGTGTAACAGTGGGCGAGTTACCCAGGCTCTTTGCTGCATGTAAGCAGACCTCACAACCGCTAACCGGACCCTATGCACCCTGAGGTTCTGATCCATCTCTCAGGAATGAAGTACCAGCTGCCATATTGCTTTCTGTATGCCACATTTAGATCCAAAGTTCATATCTGGAGATGATCACTTACAACAAAGTCATTTTGACTTATCCTACATGGTGAGGCTCTGTTAAGAGAAAAAAAAACATTGAGAACATGTGTTTGTTGTTTTTTGGGGGGGTTTGGGCAACCTGACTGTGAGAAAATGTACCTTTTTTAGACCACCTCTATGGTCATCAGATTAGATTGTTGTCTCCATCCACTATTACTCTTCAACCTAACCTTAAAGGGGTTGTTCACCACATTTTCATTGTTGGCCTATCCTTAGGGCGGCGTCACACGCTACGATATACCGGACAATATGTCGTCGGGGTCACGTCGTTAGTGACGCACATCCGGCATC